>NC_056726.1:1932767551-1933075051 GCF_019279795.1 Protopterus annectens
GCATTATCATGGGTTTCAGTGCATACAATATCCACTGTGGGTTGTGGGTTCTGGGTACACTGTCTTTACACCATGGTACCCCCAGTACATGTCCCATGTTCCACTGTATGGGGACCACTGTCATAATCAGGCATACAGGTAACTGATAACACTATCCAGCCCAGTAATGCATATGCTGTGTGCAACTTATCTGTAACAGTATGGACACACTGACAAGGCAGTTAGCACTGATAAGCCCAGGTCTCTCAGATGTGTGTATGACTGTTATGTGTTTGTCAATGTGTATATGACAGTATGTTACACTACGTATTGTTCATAAACAACCAGTACATCCCCCATTACCATACTGTACAGGTCCTAGTGATGTTCTTCACTTATCATATAAGCTGGAACACACCTCATCCTAAAAGTTGTGTGGTGTGTGCAATTAAGGCCACACACATCAGTAGCACTACATACCTATGTAGAGGTTCTAGTCCCAGTGTTCCCAAGTAAGATTGTGTGTTTACGTGAAAGGATCTACTTCCGTTTGCAGAATATACATGTCCCAGGTGGTAATCTGTCTGAGAACTGCCTGGAAAATGCTAACATTTCACAGGTATCATCCTGTGGAAATACATTCCATCACAAATAGTAATAGATGTGTAAATGCCCTCCTCCCCACTATATAGGTGTACAGTGATACTGGGGTTGGTATATATAGCTAGGTGTGGATCTTGTGGACATAGCCACCATCATTGCAGTTACTGTTGAGTGTATCCCCCATCTATGTCATGGTGAACTATCTAGAACTATTATTAGATCCAATCGGCATGGTACTTTTCCATGTAGGAATTGCAGTGCTTGTCAATTTATATATAGTAAAAATAAATATGTACATCTTACTAGGAAATTTTCTTTGTACACTAATCAATACACTGATTGCAGATCTACAGGTGTGGTCTATTACTGTTTTTGCGTACAATGTCCTGCTTTTTATGTAGGAAAAACAAATAGAATGCTTAAAGATCGTATTTTAGACCACCTAAGAGATATTAGTAATAATAAACCATCAAATGCTCTAGCCAGTCATGTTATGTCCAATGGCTGTTCTCATTCCTTTAAGTTCTTTGTTCTACAACATATTCATAGAAACCTCAGAGATGGTGACATTGAGAATATCACAGAGGGACATGAACAGAAGTGGATTTTGAAACTTAATGCTGAAAAGTATCCTGGTTTGAATGCTACTACTTCCTTGGTCCCTTTTTTAAAGGCCAAACATCTCAAGCATTAAGATTAGCTAAGTTCTTTCAAAATTAGTCTATGTATTTAACTAGCTTTTAGTTTCCAAGTATTCTTTTTAATTTTTTCCTGCCTAGTATTTTTCCATGTTTTATAATGATTTTATAAGTTTTTTAAGTGCTTTCTCATGTATAATATTTGATTCCTTTTTGTACTATGTTTTTAAGCAATGTTCTTAAGCAATGCTTTTTTTAGTTTGAGCATGAGGTCTAATTGTTTTTCATTGCTACTTAATCATTGTGTGATTTTATTGATTAATTGGCATTTTAGAATCTCTATTTAAACCTGTTCATTTTTTACTGTGGTGTCTGATGAAGCAACTTTGGTTGTGAAAGCGCTTACCACTTTGTACTTTGCTGTGATTAAACGTTTTGCTGTGTGTTATCTTGGTGCATTTTTACTTTTTATCTTTCATTTGGATTTATTTCTGCATCAAGGTTTTACCCAACATGGTTTCTTTGGTTTTCTGATTTTGGTTTTGTTAGGTGAAGGGACACACAGCTCCATGGAAGATACTACAACTGAGCAGTCTGTGAGTGGACAACATCACCGTTTCCTAAGGATTCTAGACATTCCTGTGAATCCGTTGTTAAATACTGTTATATAAGCTGGTATGGATGAAACTTTTTCTAATCAACAATGTTTACCAGAATTTTTTCAGCAATATAAGAATCTAGAAAATATGATGTATAAATACAAGAGACTGCAATGGCAAAGGTTACATCTTCAAGCTTCGTTGGAAGCTAAAATTATTCCACGAGGCTTAAGAATTCTGAATATGCCCACTTATGGAGATACATATCCAGTCCTGCTACGTAAATGGCAAGAATTAAATTTACAATTTAGTTCTCAATATATGGAACTTTTAATAGACTTTTTTTCACCTATTGAAGCTGACTTAAAAGCACAGATTATTGATCTTGAAAGAAAAATCACTGACAGTTTTTCTTGTGATATTACATTCAACAAAATGAGTCAACTACATGATAATATAGTTGCTTATGAGAAGAAACTACAGTCTATTAAGTTATCTAAACTTAATAGAGATAAAACTGACTTTGCAAGAAACAATGTCTTTTCCTGGCCGAAAGAAGTTAAAACTACATCTATTCAGAGTAATGGTCCCTTTAATGCAAATACTGCATCGCAGGGAAACACAACTGCCTCCTCTGGTCCTGTTTCTGGTTCTATGATTGATCGGGGAGTTATGGCACCTGTATCTACAAATGCTACACAAGTGGAACCAGGTTTGCAAATTCCTGTTACTGCTACTAGTAATTCCGCAGTTCCTACTACTACAGACGATCGGGGAGTTTTGGCGCCCGTATATATGAATGCTATGCAAGCAGAACCAGGTATGCAACCTTCTTTTACTGCTTTTAGCAGTTTGGAGACTTCCATTACCATTGACAAGTCTATTAATGATGTGTATCCCACTTACGCATCGGCAGTAATGCCTTCAACTTCAAATGTATCTGTAGTTAATAATACTCAAGGGCAAGAACTAAACTAGGAAACTAGTGATTTTTTAGACAAGACAAAGAAGGGGGACTGCTCTTTGAGAGCAGCCCTGCCGTACAGAGCTTGGTCCAAGAGCTTTACACACAACGGCAAGACATTCAAGAGCCAGCACATGGATGTGATAGCTCATCAATCCAAAAAGAGATGCATGTATTCTCAGACTTAGTTATAAATATTTCTTCTTTTGTGTTAAATAGTGAACAGCTTAGTGTTCTTAATAAAGGTTTATCTTTTATTCCTGCAAGGAGGGCCGACCCAGCAGAAATGTTGAATGACTTAAGACTACTTGGCAGAAGTCTTTCCCTAAAGTGTTTGTTTCCTACAGATACTACTGCAGGTAATAAAGGACATAATATATACAGAAAACCTAGTACCTTTGTTCCAGCTTTACCAACAGGTATTCAACGATTCATAGATGTATGTGAAATTGCTTTTAGAGAATTAAACAACTCAACTGATACTAATACGTCATTTTATAACTTGACAGTAGATGAACATAGAACCCTGCAAGAATTAAAAAAATATACATTAACTAGTTATTAAGCAGGCAGATAAAGGAGGCGGTACAGTGCTAATGGACAAGGATTCATATGTCACACAAATGGAGAAACTTTTACTTGACACGCATACATATCAATGCATTTCCAAGCCTACTGTTAACGCTATTGTAGATAAAGTTTCTTTTTTAATTTTTGATTTATTAATCACAAATTTAATAGATGATTCACTTTTTAAGTATTTTAATGTGTATAAACCTCTTGTTCCCAGGGTATATGGCTTACCAAAAATAGACAAAAATTTGTTATCTCCACCCATGCGTCCTATTGTTTCAGGCACTGGGTGGTGTACTGAACCTCTCTCTATTTATGTAGAGGGATGTTTACATGGTTTGTTGGCAAACCGCCATACAGTATTGAAGGATACAAAGATGTTTTTACAAAGGCTTTATGATAGAATGGAAAGTGTTGATGTTAATGAGAATTTTGTCCTTGTTACATTAGACATTGAATCCTTATTCACTAGTATACCTAACACCTGGGGTGTTGATAGCATTAGGGATTTTCTTTCTGTGAATAAGTGTTTCACCAACACTAAGATACAGTTGATTTGTAGTCTATTAGAAATTATCCTAGAGAACAACATTGTTATGTTCCAGGAGCAATTCTTTTTGCAGAAAGTTGGCGTGGCCATGGGCACTGCATGTGCAAATAACTACGCCAACTTGGCTTTGGTCGGCTGGGAAGAGCAAAATGTGTTGTCAAATAATAATCCATTCTTTGGACAAATACTTTGGTATGACCGCTTTGTGGATGACGTGTTTATGCTGTGGAGAGGCTCTGGTATTGATTTGGCACAGTTTTTGGAATATTTGCATTCAACTACTGATTTTTTAAGGTTCACTTACCATAGTTCCAACACTGACATCTTTTTTCTTGATGTGCAGGTTAGTAAATATGTTTTAAATAGTCTTTGCAGTAATATTTATTTTAAACCCACTAGAGAAAAAATACTCTTTTGTACAAACCTAGTATGCACCCTAGACACGTTCCTAGGAACGTGCTCAAGGGTCAGGTTTTTAGAACACCGTGACTGCATAGTAGAGATGAAGATGCAGTAGTTGCCCTATCTAATGTAAAAACAGAATTTTTACATAGGGGATACTCACTTGCAGACATTGAACAGACTATCCCTAATGCCTGGAAGCTGAGAAGCACTAGATGTAAACCTTATTTTAATGCTGGTGATGCTGCTGACAATACAAGATATATTAACAGAACTAGTAATGATTTTAGAGTGGTGTTTCAGTTTTCCAGTAACATCAATCAATACTTAGATGTAGTCAAAAAGCATTGGTATTTGCTACAAGAAGTGCCTGGATTGGTAGACAAGGTCAGACATTCTTCTATTTTTAGTTTTAGAAATAATAAATCCCTTAAACAACATCTATGTCATGGTGAATTATCTAGAACTATTATTAGATCCAATCAGCATGGTACTTTCCATGCAGGAATTGCAGTGCTTGTCAATTTATATATAGTAAAAATAAATATGCACATCCTACTAGAAAATTTTGTTTGTACACTGATCAATACACTGATTGCAGATCTACAGATGTGGTCTAGTATTGTTTTTGTGTACAATGTCCTGCTTTTTATGTAGGAAAAACAAATAGAATGCTTAAAGATCATATTTTAGACCACCTAAGAAATATTAGTAATAATAAACCATCAAATGCTCTAGCCAATCATGTTATGTCCAATGTCCGTTCTCATTCCTTTAAGTTCTTTGTTCTACAACATATTAGAGGTGGTGACATTGAGAATATCACAGAGGAACATGAACAGAAGTGGATTTTGAAACTTAATGCTGAAAAGTATCCTGGTTTGAATGCTACTACTTCCTTGGTCCCTTTTTTAAAGGCTAGACATCTCAAGCATTAAGATTAGCTAAGTTCTTTCAAAATTAGTCTATGTATTTAACTAGCTTTTAGTTTCCAAGTATTCTATTTAATGTTTTCCTGCCTAGTATTTTTCCATGTTTTATAATGATTGTATAAGTTTTTTAAGTGCTTTCTCATGTATAGTATTTGATTCCTTTTTGTACTGTGTTTTTAAGCAATGTTCTTAAGCAATGCTTTTTTTAGTTTGAGCATGAGGCTTAATTGTTTTTCACTGCTACTTAATCATTGTGTGATTTTATTGATTAATAGGCATTTTAGAATCTCTGTTTAAACCTGTGCATTTTTACTGTGGTGTCTGATGAAGCAACTTCAGTTGTGAAAGCGCTTACCAGTTTGTACTTTGCTGTGATTAAATGTTTTGCTGTGTGTTATCTTAGTGCATTTTTTACTTTTTATCCCCCAGCTTAGCTGGCTGAAATACTGTACAGTTCATATTAACAGGTTAAGTAGTTGTCAATCACACTGTCTGTGGTTCTACAGCACCTCACACCCTCCAAAGGGTAGGGCTGTGCCACCCATACCAGCACACCTATGTTTACTGAGTTGAGGATTGCACTACATTGGGGAAGGGGACATATACCCTGCCAGTACCATTGTCAATGACATTAAACTAGCTGTGTTTATTCTCTTTTGGTGGAATTACATAGGCTAAAATGGGTTCCTTGCACAAGTACATACATCCATGTGTACAGTATTCTCTGTGTATTGCATCAACACCAAAGCCTCTGTGTGTGTGTTATACACAAACATGTGGTGTATACCACCCAGTACACTTACCATTGTCTGCTGTAGAAGGGATGCTGAGATCAGCCACCATGCACTCACCTGTATACACCCTCAGACCTATTAGCCATTTGGCACATGCAGTAAATTTATACAGACCTATGACATGTGTTCAGCTGTACCCAGGATAAAGCACAGTCAAGGTGTCACCACAGTGCCATACCCCTTGTAGGAAACAACAGCAGCCAACATCCTGCTGATACATGGACACCTACAACACAAATGGAATACATTATGGAGACCACAATTACTCAGTGTTAATAACAGCTATAATGCATCATAGCTGGACAGCTATACTTCCTGACATGTAAGCATTAAACGTTAGTGCTGACAACATGTTACACAGCATTACATTGGTACACTGTAGTACAGTCACCATGTGCATCAGAACCATATTAGCCTGTCCCTGCATCAATGTTATGGATGACAGGGATGTGGCACAGGTATCATCATATGCTCAGGGTGTGTTGTTGGTTTGCCAGAGACCTAGGCTGAGCCATACATTTGACATCATGTGTGTGTGTGAAGGGGTTTAATTATTAATTGGGCTGTTGACATGTGGTGTGTGTAGGTATGGTGTTGCCCTAGCTGTGTTGGTGATATGTGTGTGTGCATGCATGCACACAGTTATGCCATGTGGCTGCCCTATACAGGAGTTTGTTGGACAGCTGCAGACTGTACCTGGCAGAGTGTGCAGTTCACCATCTCTGGCCACAGGCATGAGAACTGTGCCTGCCAGGGGTTCCACGGCCACCACCAGGTACAAGCCATGATATGGTACTCTCCCCGATTATGACATATGTCCACTGGATCCAGGTACCTCTTGGGACTGGCCAGGTCCACATGCATGTGGCCTGCTGTGTTGTGGGGTGGACAGCACCCCCCCTGCAGTGCTGGGGCTGGTACTGCCACTACGAGAGTGGATCTGACTTCTGGCACATCCACGTTGACCTCCAGCTATTGCTGTTGCTGGCCTATGTCCATGTGGCAGTTGCACTACTCCCACCATATGCTCAAGCACAGACATTCCACGGTCGAGGATTCCCACCATTTCACCCAACAGTCTATCCATGACGTCTGAAAATAATAGTGGGCACCTGCAAGATCACGGATGTTGTCAATAACAGCTGAATGGGTAGCCCTCTGCAGGCTCAGAGTCTGTCTGGTATACCATTCCATGTGTGCCTTTATCTCCATGATGGCCTGAAACATGCGTCTGGTGGCACCAGATGCGTCACCTCTGCCAGGGGCATGATGACCAGCAGCCCTCCTATGAGCACCCCTGTACATCTGCCTGTGTGGTATCCCCGCTGGACATCCAGCTATGGCTGCTATGTCCAGACACACATGCCGTAGATACCACACTGCCCTGTCCATGCTAACACCTGCCAACAGACCCACATCTATGGCCACTGGTGATGGGGAATGTATAGGCAATGTGACTGTGAGTAAGGATGGGGTGGATAACAGTGGGATATCAAACAATGGCACAGCTTCAGCCCCTGAAAACCCTGCCTGTGCCTTGACATACCTCTCATCATTATCAGTGTCTGTATGGACACTAACATCAGTTTGCCTCCAGGAGGGACCCTGACCCAACTCGCCACCTGTGAGGGAAAACAAGAAATGCACTTTAAGATCTGTATGTCATTGTTTAACAGTATACACACACACACACACACACACACACACACACACACACACACACACACACACACACACACACACACAATTACAGGTGAGGTTGCACAAAGATATTACACACAGACCTCTCATTACCCATCTGTCAACATACATGACATATGGCACTCAACAGCACTCAACAGCATGCAGTGCAGCTATAGTCAATCCATATTACCAACATTATACATCTCTGTGATGCATGGGTTGTGTTAGTAGGTGATGCCCCTTCCCCTGGAACACACTGCACCCATGTACACAGTATTGCTGTGCACCTGTTCAGCACCCTGGCATGTACTGTGCACCATACCTCACAGGCGTACACACCATTGCTGAATGTGTATATGTGTGTCAGTTATGTTTGCTCTGCTGCTCACATCCTTTATATGCTTGTCCTACTCATACCTGGGATGTTATGTGGACAGATGTCATTTGTGAATGTCTGATGTCTGATTTACAGATCTCATCATCAGCGGTGCATGTATGGCCAATAAAATACAATTACATTGACAACCGTCAAACCTTACTGTGGATATGGGGAGTGTACACATCCTTATTGACATGGCACCCTTTTCCCTGATATGCCATGGGGCCACATTACTGCATATGTTAACATTACATGAACCTGATATGTGACATATCTGTGCAATCAAATGCAGTGTCAAACAAATGTGTTAGTTGTGCATATGCTGACTGAGATGTATACAATTTGTGGGTGCATATGCGGGCACACCCTTATCATGATGGTTTGTTGCACCAACTGTTAAGTGTACTGCAGCAGTCACTATTCCGGGAAACGGTATACTAGTATGGGCCATCTGCATTTGCCAGTATTTAGTCACTCTGCCCTACAAATGTCCCCCAACTCTGCATGATTTCAAGGTCATCTCATGTGCACAGCCATTGGAGGTCACGCAGTGCTGTCACTATTGCTGTGGAGTCAGGTTTATGTCTGCCACAATTCATGACCTTGACTGCGTGCAGAAACAGCCATTCTTAGTAAGCTTTGAATCTCTGCTTCAGTTCACTGTTGTGTTTCGGATGACACCCCCTCCCCATCCTCAGCCTATTTGCAGATGCTTGACAACTATGGGCTACACATGTGTCATTTTGCATTGTCCGAAATTCTGAACACCATGTGTACCAGCCTTGTCCCTGCTAATGAATGCCAAACATACAGGTGTACACTTGCACCAGCAAGGTACAGATGGGGATGGTGGGCCTGAGGTGGGGTGAAGTGTTGGTTGTGCAGCACATGTATCTTAACTGATACTGTCTATAGGTTTCCAACTTGGTCTTGGTACACCAGTACACATTGCAACACATGCCTTTGGGGGACTTTTGATGTTATGTATATGCTACTTGTACAGAGCCCTGGCTGATGTTTACTGTGGAACAAATGTCCCATCTGATTACCCTAACCCATGGACCACACTTACGCAGAGTCCAGGCAATTGCTGACACAGGTACAGCACAGCCAGTACTTGCTAGACATTCCTGCAACTCCCTCAGTGTTGCAGCATGTTACTAGGCAGCCTGCATGACCAGTATGCAACATGTGTTGTCATCTGTCTTGGATTGTCATTTATTTTCTACATTAATCTTGTCCCATACATCCTCACCATATGCATGACTGCACTGTTTGCCATGGTATATGCAATGGTGAGGTAAGGCTACATGTCCAACTCATGCATGCTACCTGTTGGGTATAGGATCTATTCCATGGCTTGTAAGATATGTGCAAGCCACGGCTGCCTCTGTTGCAGGTAAGTGGGCACATTTGATGGGCAAACATCTTGCACAGCAGACCATTTCTTGGTGTGAAATTGAAGACCTCTACTTGCTGGAAGGTCCATACTCATGAAGAGTGCATGCTGTCAGTACCATAAAAGCTGCTTCCACAATATGTTATTTGGAGTGTATGCACACATATGCTTCCAGTGTTTGTTGAGGCATGTATTCCCCATATTTGTTGTCCTAACATAGGATTCCATATTACCCATTCATTGTTCATGTTAGGACCGCATTACAGGTTGTAAGGGTTGTGGAATGTGGTATTGTGATATGCCGTTGTGTAGATCTGTAACAGTTGCCATTGTAGTAGTGGTATATACACTGTTGTAGCACTGTATAAGGGTGATGTTTCAGACATGTCCCTACTGTAGGCCATTTGTCCCACCATTATGTTCCTCTCTGTGCACAAATCTTGCAATGATAGGTTGTTAGTTATATTGCAGGACTCTTACATACCCTTCAGATACTCCACCATGGTGACCACTGTGATGCAGTGTAGTTAACAGCAACAATTATGGGTAGGTGCATTAAATGTGTCCATGTAAAATACAATGGCCATAACATGGCCGGTGTATTGGCAAACCTGAACAAACACCATACTCACTAGTTACAAGCTGCTGCCCCAGAGGTATACCATAGGGACCTACATAGTTGTGTGAGAGATGTGATGTCAGTAGCCACACCTGTGGCATTGGTACAGGGTGGGAGAAGCATTACAGTACATTAACAGTACAAACCCACAGTACTACAGATTATGCACGTCTGTTTATTACTACAATGCAGCAACAGATTATATATATATTTTATCTCACATATGCAGGATTAAACTCTACAGATGCAGATGGATACACAACAGTGGTCTACTGATGTGCCCTGTGGCCTTACCTGCACACTCCTCTTCCATTGTGTGGGTAGCACCCACCTCCACAATGCTCTCTGCAGGATCTTGTGTTTGCGGGTGTGCAGGTGCCCCAAGGCTGGGAAGGAGCTCCTCAGCATGTGTCAGGGTGGGCTGGATGGCATGACCCCCCCTGTGGCTAGCTGGTCTCTCCTAACCCCAGCAGCATGCTGACAGGCATGGCAGAGTAGGTTAGTGCACCAATGTCGGACCTGCTCATAACTGCAGTTATATTATATATGTATATATGGATTCACTAGACAATCTCGAAATACTGAAATGTCGAATTTCAGTATTTTGAGACTGAATAGTGGAAAATCCACATACCCAAATACCCAAAACCGCAAATAGCACAATTGTGATCATTCACACACACACACACATATACACCTACCTAACTACATTAAAACAAACATAACAACACACACAAACACAACATAACACACAAACACACCTACCCTACATATAAGTATGGGGTCAAGCCCCCCTGCACCCTCCATGTGGGGGGGCTGCACCCCCCACACCCCCCTACTTATATATTCTAACTCTGAGGTTGCACTAAACACACAAACACACAAAAAACACCACTGCACACACTCACACACACTAAAATCCATTCCCAATACCCTTATACAAACACCACTTACATGAAACACCAGATAAATCCACAAACCGCACCACACATCATGAACACGACACCACGACAGCAGTTTCAACATTTCCACATTTGACATAGTGCAGTTTCATGTAACTGCACTTTCCACTATTCAGTCTCAATTTACTGAAATTCGACATTTCAGTACGTTGAGATTGTCTAGTGAATCTATATATATATATATATATATATATATATATATATATATATATATATATGTGTGTGTGTGTGTGTGTGTGTACAGAAGACACACTATGATGGCTTACATCTTGTCATTCAGTGCTGATCTGCACAGTTGAAAGGTATGTCCCAATGCCGACAGGGCCAGACACTATTGTCCATAGCAGTTGTTCAGCAGGACATCATTACAACAAGTCTAGAAGGCACATATAGATCTTTCCACATCATCTATCCCATTATTACATACCAAGTACTACATTTAATTACATGCACATATGTTTCACATACCTGTTGTAGTATTGTCCTCTCTTCTGAGTACACTTTTATGTGTCCCCTTAGTTATGTAGGGTTGTTTTGTAGGTTTAGTTGGTTTAGATACATTTTGTTTTTCTTGTTTGTTTGTAGGTGATGCACATGATCTGGTGATGGCCTCTGCACCAATCAGTGTTCACCACTTGCTACTTGCATGCAGCCAGCTGTGTAGTGCTTCCAATTAGCACTGCATGGCAACCCACTACTATAAATTACTGACTCATGTGGGCATTGTCCCTTTACCTTTCCTGTATGATAGACATCCTTCCTCTGTGTGGGCAGCAGTGTTACAGACAGCAGGTAGCAATACCTCTTACAAAAGAACTTGCAGACACAGGCCAACTACATATTTGTATAAAGTTACAGACCTATAGACAGTGTGAGTAGTGTTGTTATATGCATTGTATACCACTAGTTTTACAGAGTTTGTATGACCATGCTAGTTTAGCATGGAATGCAGTTTGTCTGCATAGCTCTCATCTGTGGGTCTATCAATATGATGGCCAGAGGACTGACTGTTATGTTTTGTCTGTTCACCACACAGGTCTTGTCTCTGATATATCAGTGACATTCTGTCTGTTGAGTGCTATCAGCAGGTGGCTACATTCATTTGTTTTTCTGACTTCATATTCCTGAATAAGGGCATGTTGCAACCAATCCTGTAACACCAGCAACTTTCACAGTGTATAGCAACACTATTGCAAATATGGTCCTGTACTTCAGCCTCTGTCCTCCACCTATATACCAGGCTCTGTCCATATGTCATGCAGTAAAAGGTTGTTAAGTAGTGGCCTATCATTATGTAGTGCTGACATTCCTGCCATCATTCCAGTGATGTTGTAGAACCCCCACACATATTGTGGGGTAGGGTCCATATATACGTGGGCTACAGCTGGACAAAATGTGTGTGACCTTGTGCAGTCCAGAAGTCAGTGTATGTAATACTGTTATATGCCCATGTAAGTCATTTTATGAGGGAGGGGTATGAACCATTTATAGCCTAGGCTGTTACAATCTGTGAGGGATATTAGTAGCAAGACACCTTAAGGTTTATGGATGTACATTTTCATACATTTCATCATGGGAACAGTGGTGGGCTAGTGCTTACTGTCTTACAGACAGTTCTATCTGCCAGTGTGATAGTGATGTTTTATTTACGTATTGTTATGTAACATATAGATTTTCATTGTGACAACATAATTCTTTACCTCCAAGAGGTTGCTTGCAAAGTGTAATTGGAGGCTCCTGAACTACATCTGCATTAATTAGTGTTGATTGATTCTTATCTTCCAGGCCAGTGTTTTTTTACTGGTGTACTACTTGAAGCGCTTGGCATGGACAGCAACATATGTTATGCTTTCAGATTACTACATAAAATGTTTTGCTTGAGAGTTGCATTACTCAGTTATTATGTATTTCAAACACCTAACTGCTATATGAAATGGCATATACAACTGAAATAGTACACAAATAACATTTATATGTATGCAAACCTGTGTGTGGTGTCATATCCTTTGGCTTCTCTGTGGGTATATGTTTCATGAATAATTGTCTTTTGTATGAGAGAATCAAACACTGTCCATGTTAAAAGGTGGCAAATGTAAGAATACTGGCTGTTCAATATGCTGTGCACCTTCTAAATATGCATCTTGCTATACATATCTATACATAGCAATATATGTATATGTGTGTGTGTATGTGTGTATATGCATATATGTTTGTGTGCATATGTATCATTGGAATGTTTACTGCTTCCACACTGTACATTCCCTATGGTAGACAGACTGTTCTGCATGATATCTTATTGATATCATCCTGACATTGTACAGGTGAAATGGATTACTGTTAACTTCTTGTGACTATGTTGTGTAGGGTCCTGGGTATGAGACTTGCAAGTGTTGATACTGTGTTGCAAGGTAGATCTATTCAGCTGTGGAGGAGGGGATGATATCAATAATTACAAGAGGTACTTAATTTGTGGCCTCTCACCCCCATTAATGGTGCCTTTGGTCATATATGTATTTATTGTTTTCTTTTATATATCTATCTATCTATATATATATATATATATATATATATATATATATATATATGTGTATGGATCTAGGACATTTGATCGAATGATCAAACGTCTGAATCCATTAAGCGCAAGCATACTTACGCGAAAGTGCTTTTCACCGAAGAAGCACTTTCGTGTAAGTATGCTGTTGCCGAGGCCATACTATGGTGCGGATAAGGGAAAA
Source organism: Protopterus annectens (assembly GCF_019279795.1). Classification (NCBI taxonomy): domain Eukaryota; kingdom Metazoa; phylum Chordata; order Ceratodontiformes; family Protopteridae; genus Protopterus; species Protopterus annectens. The sequence continues at coordinate 1,932,781,363 of NC_056726.1, forward strand.
TTCCCTTTTCCCAACTGTAGTGCGGACTTGGAGGGAGAATGTTAAAGTAGGGGGGGTGGGGGTGCAGGGGGACGAAGCCACCCTGCAAAAATGTAAATGTAGTGTTTTTTTTTTTTTTTATTGACACACTTAAATGAAAGCACTTTTTTGGTTAAAGCACTTTTGTTAAAGTGTGTTTAGTGGTTATGGATTCGGATGTTTGATCTTTCGATCAAATGTCCTAGATCCATATGTATATAAATATATATATATATATATATATATATATATATATATATATATATATATATGTGTGTGTGTGTGTGTGTGTGTGTGTGTATACATATATATATATATATATATATATATATATATATATATATATATATATACATATATATATATATATATATATATATATATATATATATATATATTATATATTATATATATAGATGTATACATGTATTTATATATACATACATCTAGATATATATAAGTACATTTCCTTTACTGTTGAATGACTGTGCTGGATGATATGTTTGGGAAAACATCACATTTATTTATATCTGACATGGCTTAGTGATAAATCAAGTTGACTATAGAGTGCAGCATCCTGGGTTTGAGACTTGCAAAGACTGCTTATTTTGTTGCTGTGCAGAACAGGGGCTTTTGTAGACAGAGTGTTTAAGGCACTTTGAAGCAGTTGTAAGTGGGTTTGCATGGGTTTGTGCGATGGTAAGTAATACTAACTTCCGGTGAAATATGCTTACAGAGAGTTAGCCTCAAAATTGCTTATTCTGTGTGTGCATTGCTTACCCCCATGCAAACAGGCTTAAACCCTCTTACTACTGCTTAAAAGTGCTTACTCCTGCTTACCCCCACACTAATTTCTTTAAAAGAAAAGAAAAAGTGGTGATAGGAAAGTGATGAAAAAGGGGCACAAAGAAGGAAAGACAATAGGGAAAATAACTAGGGATGTGCAGGACGGTTGTAGCTGCCCATTTCTATTACAGCAACAGATGTGGATGTACACTGAATTTGGAGATAGATTTGGACACTCAAACCCCTGAGAGCAGGGTGAGGGCAACAATAATATGTTGTGAAGCCAATTACACCAGATTACATGTACCCAGTGAACACATTTGTGAAATGGACAGCTATGTATGGGGTGTGATTTTTTGGGGGGAACAGATTGCCCTTTTTTCTTTTTCTAAGGTGAGACTGAGGTAGGCTGAATAGGATGACAGACAAGACAGCATACAGGGGCAGTATATGACACATGTGGGGGGTAAACACCTTGGATAGGGTGGGGTGTTTGGAAGTCGGAAGCCCATGAAACCCCAAATGGAAACAGTGGGACTGATGTCCCCACCCATGGGCAGTCACCACTGCACCTTCACGACCCCTAAGTGGCTGTGCTGGGGGCTGGGTAGGACGGGCAGACTGACCTCCTAAATGTGCCACATGACTTTCAATCTGGTGTAGCAGATCTCCAAACTCCCTGCGGAGCTCACAATGCACCAGACCCTGGACCTGACGATGGGTGACAGTTTCCTGTCTATACCCACTCCCAGGGGTGCGAGCTCCATTCCCTGAGGCAGTTCCACGTAAAGATGGTACAGGACCAGCAGACTAGGAGGTCCAGGGGTGGGCCCCAGCAGTGCTGGTGCCCAGTGCCATGGCCAGATGAGGTGGGAGAGGTGGTTCCGCTGGGACTGGCCTTCTCAAAAGTGCTACTGTTTTGCAATTTTAAAACATATGTGGGTTAGTAATAGTCAACACATTCTGGGATTAGGTATAACAGCATGCATAGATATTCCCATTAACCCAAAACACCAGATATGGAACAGTTGCATAGCAAACAGATCACATGCATATATGGAACCACAGTGGCCATTACAACAGCATGCAGGTTACATTGATGGCAACATGCCACCAATGTGGCAGTATTTCAACATGGAACATGCATAGAAACACATTTCAGTATTTATCAAACAATAGGACATATGTCCCAACAGTAGATTTAATTGTACATATACCCATTGACTTGTATATTTAGATTATTGTTGCAGATATGGTGGGAGGGAGAGAGAGATGTCAGTTAACAACTTGTATATCCCTGTAGTTCTCACAACTTTCTTAGTCACTGCTGTAATCTGTACCTTACAGGTATTATTACACTACCCTATGGCCTTATTTGGACAGCGGTATGTTTGTAGACAAGTATATATGTGAAATGTGTTTTACCTACAGTCTACACTTCTTATCTGGTATACCTGTGGAGGTATTGTTTGTTAACACTACCTGACAGTTTCTACACATATTCCCAGATTCCAGGTTGATGTTATGCACATACCTCTCAATCTCTTATTGCACACATTCTGGTCAAGGCTTGACAACATGCAGGTGGAACTGGGACATATTTTAACAATTGCACTCAAACTTTTGGTGAGTTGCTACAATGACAGGTTTGTTTTCACATACATTTTCTGAATATTTACAGGTCTGACAATCAGTTATATGTCATTAAAAGTTGCCTAAATTTCAGAGATCATCACACTGATTTGCCAGGGGGACAGGGTAATAGGCAGTGGATATGGTTCAATTATTTGGACATTCTGAACAAATCTGTACAGTTGAAGGGTATGATTATGCATACAGATTACTACCACTCCCAGGATTCGAACCGTGTCTGTGTCTGCTAAAAATAATACAGTGTAGAGCACAGTTGAGTGTGCTGTTTAGATATTGCTGTGTATCTCTTCACTGTTTTCTGTCTATAAGTCTCATGTGCTTTACAATCTGACCTTGTAATTACAACAGTCTTATACAGGGATTCCTAGACAGTTTTATTATGTAGCACAGTGTGGGTGACTGTGTTGACTAATACATTATTATTCAGAGAAACTGCAGCACTAACAATGCCATACAGTACCAGAATAAACAGTACCAGTCCAGGATTTCAATCTTTATTTCCAGGCACAGTTTTCTTATTTGACAGACCTGTGGAGGGAATGTTTGTTAACACTATCTGAATGTTGCCACACGTTACCAGATTCCACGTTATTATTATGCACATATGTCTCACTTTGTTACTGCACACACTCTGTCATAGCTTCACAACATGGGGATAGAGATGGGACATCATTTGCATATTACCCTCATAACATTTTGGTGAGTTGCTAGAGTGACAGGTTTGCTCTTATAGAAATTTTTCTGATGGTTATGATGTCTGACAATAATTTGTATGTCATTATTTGCTGCCTAAACTTATGGGATCATCCCATTGATTTGCCAGGGGGACAGAGTGACAGGCAGAAAATTTAAGCCAATTATCTGAACATTCTGAAAAAATCTGTACAGTTGAGTTGTATGATTATGCATACAGCTTACTACCACTCCCAGGATATAATGGTTTACATTACAGTAGAGTTTGCTATTTGGATTTTGCTTTTCACTTTTTTCTGTCTAAGTCTCCCTCACTTGACAATATGACCTTGTGATTACAACAGTCATATACAGACATTCCTACACATTTTATTTATGTAGCACAGTGTGGATAACAGTGCTTAATACAACAGTACTATTAAGAGAATGCAGCACTACATTACCATATGATACCAGAGTAAACACAAGCAGTCCAGGAGTTAGACCTTTATTGCCAGGCTGTTACCCTTTTATTTACATACAACCTATATGAGACTCTTCCTGCCATATTGTCTGTTTATTCAGTACATCCCATACACAATGCAGGTTTTATACTGGCAATTAACTTTCTACTTTTAGATTTATTTCTTATGACAGTACATGCAAGACTATTACTAACCTGCCTCATGATGCAGCCTTTGCAGCCACCATGCATGGGCTTCCTGATTCACAGCCCACTCCACTGCAGCTGTCAGAGACATAGAGGAATATTTACCATACCTATCCATAATATACATGAGCTAGGCAATTATTAAACAGTTAGTAGAATGAGTACTTACACACTGCTGGGACATCACCCCTCTGCCTAGCTTCTTGGATCCACTGATCTAAGAGCTCCCTCTTCCTCCGTTGCAGGTCGGCATAGTGATGCCTGACCTGCTCACCAGTTTGTGGGATACCAGTGGTACTGGTGAGGTCACGGGCGAGACAGTCCCAGGCTTCCACTTTATATAGGGAATCCTAGTACTGGCCCTGCAGCAATCTCTCTTCATGGTCTTTTACCAGGGGTCCTGCCATGACCTTAGACTCCTGGATACCCCAGCACTGCACTCGGAAGTGCAATCCTTCCCCAGCACCAGCCATTGTGCCTATAGGAGGAAACTAAAACCAGTTATGAGATGTATTCCCGCTTGTGAGGTTTAAATAGGGCTGCTTTCCCACACTTTGCCATGATTTGGATGGTTTTGAAAATGCTACGCTATGGGCAAACCTGCTTACCTAAGGTTGGCATTGCTTAAAGGGCATACCAATGGGCAACTCTATTTAACTGGACTGAGCAATGCTTAAACCTGGTAAGCAGATGTGTACAATGCTTAGCGTTGCTTATTTTTAATTTTACACACTATTTGCTGTTTGGCATTAATTTATCATTCATTACATGTTATACATTTGTTTAGTATCTGTGATTCATGTATAAGTACACTGTAAGGGGCACTTGTGTTTACCGAGAGATTTCACCACTTTATTACAATGACACCTCATGTCTGGACTTAATGCAGTACTGCAGTTCACAAATATATGTTATTTAGTAGGTTATACAACAAATAAATTGTTTATAAATTCCTTTCACGTGTAAAATGTGATTTTGCTATAGTGAGGATCTGTTTGAGAATACCTCAATTTTGCATACAGCTTATATGGTGTAGGGGTGAATCACTATGGCTATGGTATACAGGGTCTTGGGTTCGAGACTGGCAAAGGCTGATTATTTTGTTGCCGGGCAGAACAAGGACTGTTGGATACAGAGTGACTAAGGCACTTTTAAGCAGTTGTGTAAGTGAGTTTGCATTTGTTTGCGTGATGATTAGCAATGCTAACTACCGGGTAAATATGCTTACAGAGAGTTAGCCTCAAAATTGCTTATTCTGTGTAGACATTGCTTACCTCTGTGCAAACAGCCTTAAACCCACTTAGTACTGCTTAAAAGTGTTTACTCCTGCTTATCCACATGCTAATTTCTTTAAAAGACAAGAAAAAGAGGTGATAGGAAAGAAGTGTGCAATGCTTAGCATTGCTTATTTTTAATTTTGCACACTATTTGCTGTATGGCATTGATGTTTCATTTATTACATATTATAAATTTGTTTAGTATTCCTGATTCATGTGTAAGTATACTGTATGGGGCATTTGTGTTTATCAGGGGATTTCACCACTTTATTACAATGACACCTCACATCTCGACTTAATGCAGTACTCCAGTTCACAAATATATGTTATTAGTAGGTTATACACAAAATAATTGTTTATGAATTGCTTTCACATGTAAAATGGGGATTTGCTACAGTGAGGATCGAACCGTAAATGACTGCTCGGAAAGCATACACTCTAACCACTACACTATAGAAGTACTGCTTTTATTGAATGAATCTTGCTCTTTAACTTCCTGTGCTGTTTAAGCTGGGCTATGCGTAGCTTAGCAACGGACACACTTGCACAGCTATGGTTAAACTTTATCGCTTTTATAAAAAAAAAAAAAAAACTCTTGTAGTGTTCTTTTAACTATACCTTTCACAAATATTCCTGCTACTACTACACCTGTTATTTTGTTAGCTTTCTGCTTCACGGTGGGCATACCTCTCAACCTCTTGGTGTGCAAACTCTGGACAAACCCTGAAATGATGGGGGAACAAATGGAGGGACAGATTTAACATATTGCTGTGGATTTATGTGTGCATCTGTTCATTTTACAGCTATCCTGATGTGGAATGGGGTGCTATGAGAATTCTTGCTCATTTTAATTGCAGAACAGCAATTCTTGAGTGCAGAGGCGTGTATATTGTGAGAGCTCTGCTCTCAGACACACCCCTTGCACTCGTCCATGGCTCCATGTTAGTTTAGGAACACAGACAGCGTGCCTTCGTAAATATGCATGGTCGTTTCCATGCAGGAATAATTTATTCATGCACAGAAGTAGATTAGTGAATCCTGGGGAAAGTCATAAAATACCAGGATTTGCAGGCAGGCATGAGGGCAATGTGGAAGAAGGGCACATTGACAGTTCCAATAGTAGTAGGAGCAACAGGTCTTATAAAAAGAATTTACAGTCATATTTAGAAATACTGCTAATACTTAAAACTCCATATGAATTGCAGAAGGATTCAGTTCTGGGTACAATGAAGTTGCTGAAAACAATACCTTTGGCTAACATCAAAGATAGAAAGAATGCTAATTTCATGAACAAGAATAAAAACTGGCATAAAGTCTTCAGCACTGTCAGGTTATCCAATTTTTGAAATGGAATTAATAATGACTTGCTTTAACAAAGTTGGCATGGAATTGGTGGTCAGGCAGAGCTGTGACTGTGGTGGAGAATCAACAGGGATTTCCTCAATTGCTTTAGTGATATAACATTTGGTGTCCACTTTAAGAATAAAAATGGAAGTGAAAGGTAGGGCTTCTGGTAGCTGGTGTGTGTAATTCTGGGTAGGGGGTCAAGAATTCTTCAAGAAAGTCATTTGGTGTTAGCAGGCCTGAGATGGAGAGGATATAGGTATCAAATTTGGAGTTCTTGTTTTGGCTGTGACCTGTGAAGTGATTGGCCAGGGCCCATAAATACTATAATTTGTTAATAAGTGTGTCTTCAGAAAATATGAGTAAGCTCACTTTACATTTATGAGTAGCTTTTTAGCCTTGCTCCTTATGTTGAATTGATTTTTGTTTTCTTGGAATAGATTTCCTTTCCATGTAAGATCCATCTTGACCTATTTTTGTGCTATCATCCCTCCATTTTTGTCAGGCTTTGTCCAGATTTCTTGCACTAAGAGGTTGAGAGGTATGATAATAGCTGTAGTATAGTCCAGATACAGTTTTCCTGCACCTGGGTCTTTTTGTAGTGACTGTTTGTTCTGAGTACATTTTCCACACCAACATTGATTGGTAAGGGCCATTCTGTACTCTAGTGAGAGAGGTGTGCTGATGCAACCTGACTGATGAAGGGTGATTGGTCTATGGTTTGGAATAAGCATCCTCATTGGTCTTTTTGAAACTTTTTTTTTTTTTTCAAGTTTTCAGCTTCTGGTATTTAAGCTCTGCATTCAAACAAGTTTCTGCTTATTTGTACTGAGCTAAACTGAGGTGGGCTACCTGCCAAAACTCTGAGCTGAGATACCAGATGACTTGAGGCTTCTTTGCCTGTTTTTTTTTTTTTTTTTTGCTTATTTATGCTATCTATATTGTATTCTAAGCTACACTGTTGTACAGCAATTGTCTGTCTTACTGTGCCTGTTAAATTATATTTTATTGCTGTTTTCACTGTTTGCGAAGCTCTTTTTGCTAGTAGCCATAACATAGTCCAGATACAGGTTTGCTGCATCTGGGTCTGTGTGTAGTGGCTGTTTGTTCTGGGCACATTTTTCAGGACATCTTTGATTGGAAAGGGGCCTTCTGCACTCTAGGGAGAGAAGTCTGCTAATTGGAACTTGTCTGGTGAAAGGTGGTTGGTCTAGGGCTTGAAGTAAGCATCGTCAGTGGTATTTTGAATCTTTTAAAAGTTTATTTTCAAGTTTATAGCTTCCAGTATTTAAGCCCTGTGTTTTAGCAGGTTTCTTCTTGTTTGCAAGTCACTTGGTATCATGTTTTGATGCACAGTTGTGCACAATAGCTGGACAGATAAATTCAACAATTTTTACCTTTGGTACAGTTGTAGCATATTAGTGTAGCCCTTATCCTTAGTGCTCTTCTGGTCAAAGAAATACAGTTAGTGAGCTATAAACTATTAATCCGCCAGCAAAAAAAAAACAAAAAAAACAACAGCAGAAATATCAAGCACTGAACTTCTCCTTGAATGGTCATGAAACGCCCACCTTTTTGATAACCATCTTCAACCTAGTATTATGGACAGTTGGGCTATCCTTGTTTCTCCTGTCAACCTTGTAAATTTGGGTATCTTGAGGCAGGGTAGCAATTGCCTCATGTACACTGACAATCCTCTACTAATACCTCAGTCTAGTGCAGAGTATGAGAGATGTATCTACACTAAGTATCTTGAATCCATGCTGTCTCACACTTGAAACAGTAACACTGACAAGGTTGTCAACCCACCCACCACTACCCATGCCCATAGTACCACTACTTATACACATAGTATACATCAAACACAAAAGTCAGCATATGTAGAGGTTCTCTCAAAAAACTTACTGAAACACCAGAGACCTCTGAAACACAAGACTTCTGCAACTAACACAGTTCCCACAGCACCCATGACACATAGTAGCACCAGTGTCTTACCTACCAAGCCCATAAGGTGTAACACTCAAAAACCAAACATTCTTGTCATTGGAGACTCCATAGTAAGACACATGATGTCCCACTCACCGGGATGGACAAGGCGAAAGTCACGGTCAGCTGCCTGTCTCGTGCCAGGATTTGTCAGATCATGCCTGCACTCAGGACTCTCAGCCACAAGTACCATTATGATGCTGTCATAGCTCATGATGAAGGGAAAGACCTGAGACATACCTCATGAGACTATATGAAGAGGGACATGGCTGAAGTCTCTGAGTATTGTCCCAGGCAGGTATGCCTCTAGCCTTACGCAGCATACTACCCTCACCTAGAATGATTCCACAGTATAAACAACAAATGATCGATTTCAATAACTGGCTTGGTTTTTGGTATCATTCAAAAGGCATCCATTTCCTCTCAGCCTGGGAATCCATGGTGGACAAACTTCGCTGCTTTGTCAGAGATGATTTGTACCTAGCTCCACTAGCCTTTCAGCAGCTGGCAAAGGCTCTTGCCTCCCCCATAGTGGCTTTTTTGGGCAAGGTCTCAAAAACAAACTTAAAGACATGGAATTTGCCAGTCATAACAAAATAAAGGTCATGCTGTTAAATGCTAAGAGCTTAAACCAAAAACTGCACAGCCTGAAAACACTTCTATCACTGGAAGATGTAGATGTCTGTGCAGTCAGGATAACCTGGTTCAAGGCCTCAGAAAGTACCCCGGCCTTGCAAGGCTACAATGCCTTCCAAACCTTCAGATCACAAAACGAACACGTGAGAATCAAAGGAGGTGGTGTTTCTATCTATATTAGAGATAAATTCACCTCCCAACTAGTTAGACTGGACAAGTCCATGGAGTTATTGCAAGTGCAGGTTACGGTGGATAAAACTCCCATTCAAGTCATAGCCAGATATAGATCCCCCTCCATGGGTCATGACACGCATGAAGTCTAATTGACCAAATTGGAGTCAATCCAAATATTACTGAACACTCTGGCTATAGGGGATTTCAGTTATCCCCCCATCAACTGGGAAATCTTCACTAGCCCTAACTCACTAGCACAAAAGTTCCTTAACTTTGTTAACTCAAATGCCCTGGAACAAATTGTTCATAACCTGACAAGAGGAACACACATAATACATGTGGTTATCACTAACATGTCAGATGCACTGTCACAACTGTCCAACCCTCATTAGTTAAATCTGACCACAAATCAGTCACCATCGAGTGGGCACTAACACCAGAACTCACAAAGGGTGAAGTCAGAGTAAAAAACTTCACCAAGGCAAACTATACCCTCTGCCTCTTTAATTTCTCCAAATATTTTGGGTTTCTAATTCCATGACGGGAATGGACCCTATTCCTCAGTCAAAGGACAAATAAAGTTCATGAAATTAGTATTGTTTCACTCTTTGATCTCAGCTAAAAGTACTCTTCACAGCGCCTGCAATGTGCCTAGTAATGACTCCTTCTGCAATTCGTATGAGTTACGTGTATTGGTAGTATATCTAAATACGATTGTAGGCTCTTTTTTTATAAGACCCATTTCTCCCACTACTACTACTGGAACTATCTGAGTATATTTCTTCCACATTGCTCTCATTTCTGCTTGCAACTCTTGATATGTTATGCCTTTGTGTCTCTCTGTACTCACTAGGTGTGTCAGTTTCAATGATCAATGCTACTTTTGTCTTCTTTTCTTGGATCACTACATCCAGTTTTCTAATATCTATCGTTTGAACTGTTGGTAATGGATGATCCCATGTGATGTAGACCATCATTTTTTATGATCCTTGTTTCCAATGTTTTTAAACCACTTCAATGCCATAATGTTTGCACAATCCCCAGTGCAGCAGTCTCGCCATATTATTATGACTTTCAGTATACAGTCCTTTTGCCATTAGTATGCTACAACCAGCACAAGGTGTGCAACTGTTTCCAATTCTGATTTGCAAAACCTACATTTGCCTGTTTCTCCCACATGATCAATGAACTTTGTAAACCCACATGTATGTAGCCCACTATCTTGTGCCGCCAATATTAACCTTTCATCTCTTGGTTTGAATTCGCCTCTCCTTAACCATTCCTGCATTCTTTCATGATCAACATGAAGTTCTTCCAGAAGTTTTCTATAGTTGCAGCTATATTTATGCTTTTTCTACATTTCTTGCCTTCTCATCTGATCCTTCACCTTATACTCTTTCTTTTGTTTTGTAGCACATTCAGTTGCTGCTTGATTTTTTATCTACTTGTGGTTTGATTTCCATTCCTGCTTGACGCCGATATGCTTCTGCTAGATTAAGCAGAGAAGTCATCTTAGAATTATTCTCCTCATGTTTCAAAACTTTCACTATGTTTGGCTTTTGTGAGGTCAGCAGATTTGTGTGGAATCCCACAATTGCAGATCTGTACATGTAATCAGTTTCAAGGAGGCCCATCTCTCCTTCGGAATGGAGAATATAAAATCTTGGCATGCAATGAGTTTTATAAATCATTTGGTGAGCATGAAGCAACCTTCTTGTTTTCCTATCTAATCTATCCAACATATTTTGGGGCCAGTCAATCACTTCAAAGCAGTAAGTTAAGACAGGAAGTGCAAATTGGTTTATAGCTTGGATCTTTTTCCTAGATGTCAGTGCTGTTTTTAGGATTAATTTAAGTCTTCTAAAGTACTCCTTATTAAGTTTTATTCGCATTTGTTCATGTTTTATTGTTGAACATTCATCACTTCCCAAATATTTATACACTCCCTCTTGCTCAAGTTCTTTTATATCGCGTTCCTGTCCCAAGCTGATGTTTTCTTGGTGCTGCAGTTTTCCTGCTTTAAAGGTTGCTTTTGCACATTTATCAAGAACAAATGACATTCTTATATCATCTGAAAAAGTTTTGACAACTTGCAGTTGTACTTTCAGTTTCTCATCCAATGAACTATGCAGTTTCAAATCATTGACAAAATAAGATGAGAAGTATTTACACTTACCCCCGGATTCAGTAAACTTCTGTGCAGAAATAGCTTATTCCTACACAGAAGCAACCGTTTAGGAGCAGCATGGCAGCACGCCATGTATAGTAATGAAGACACACTGCCTGAGCTCCTAAACAGACACGGAGCATGGACGAGTGCAGGGGGCGTGTCTGAGAGCAGAACTCTCACAATATACATGATCCCACAGTCGAAAACTGCAGTTTATCTATTACAATGAGCGGGACAACTCATAGGGGGTTGCATACCCCCAGCAACAGCCCCCCAAGTTTATAAGAGAAATATTTAAAATATAATAATATGAACAATTTATTTTTTTATCAAACAGATGAAATCTAACCATAGGTGTTCAGGCTTCCCCATTGCTTAGCTATGTATACTGTAGCATAAATGGCAAAAGAAGATAAATATCAAGATACATGCAAATGAAGCCGTACTGCAATAGTGTAGTGGTCAGAGCATTCGTCTTACAAGCAGCTATTCCTGGTTCGAGTCTCACTCCACTACATTCCATTTTCCATTTCAAATCACTTTATGAACAATATTTTTTATTGTATAACCTATTAAATAACATATATTTGTGAACTGAAGTACTGCATTAAATGCAGATGTGAGGTGTCATTGTAATAATGTAAACTCCACAGATAAACACAAGTGCCCCATACAGTATATGTACAAATGAATCAGAGATACAAATCAAAGGTATAATGTGTAATGAATGATAAATCCATACAATGTCCAAATCCACCACCTTTCCAAAAAAGAACCATGTGACATTTCTGTCTAAATTAGTGTGGGGGTAAGCGGGAGTAAGCACTATTAAGCAGTAGCAAGCTGGAGTAAGCATATTTAAGCAGAAGTAAGCAGGTTTAACTTTGTTTGCGTGAGTGTAAGCAATGCCTACACAGGTTAAGCCTTTGAGAAGTTGAGTATAAGAAACTGTAACCAGAAGTTAGCAGTGCTTACCTTCGTGCAAACCCATGCAAACCCGCTTACAAATGCTTAAAAGTGCCTTAATCACTCTGTATCCAACAACCGCTGTTCTGCACAGCAACAAAATAAACATCCCTTGCAGGTCTTGAACCCAGAACCCTGTACATTATAGTCACAGTAGTTAACCAATAAGCCATCACAGCAGTACAAAAGCCTGAGGTATTACCAAAGAGATCCTCACTATAGGAAAATCAAACTTATGTGAAAGGAATCTATATACAGTTTTATGTTGTATAACCTAGTACTTAACATAAATATGGGAACTGGAGTACTGCATTAAGTCCAGATGTGAGGTGTCATAGTAATAAAGTGTTGAAATTCCCTAATAAGCACAAGGACCCCATACAGTGTATGTACACATGAATCATGGATACCAAACACATATATAACATGTAATGAATAATAAACCAATGCCAAACAGCAAATAGTATGCACATTAAAAATTAAGCAATGCTAAGCATTGCACAGTCCTGCTTACTAGGTATAAGCAATGTGTAGACCCGGTAAATCAGTTTGGCCACTGGCAAACCCCTTTAAGCAATGTCAACCTTAGGTAAGCAGGTTTGCCCATAGCGTAGCATTTTCAAAACCGTCCAATCACAGCAAAGTGTGCAAAACTGGCCTTATTTAAACCCCAACAGGCAGGAATACATCTGATAATTGGTTGCAGCTTCCTCCTATAGACACTATCATTGGTGTGGGAGAAGGAGTGCACTTTTGGGCACAGGGCTGGGGCATCCAGGAGTCCAAAGTCATGGCAGGAATCCTTGTTAAAGACAATGACCAGAGATTGCTGCAGGGCCAGTACCAGGGTTCCCAATATAAAGCAGAAGCCTATGACCATCTCACCCATGACCTCACCAGTGCCCCTAACATACCTCAAACTGGTGAGCAGGTCAGGCATCAATATGCTGACCTGAAGCGGAGAAAGAGGGAGTTCTTGGATCAGTGGACGGGGTTGTCCCAGCCATTTGTACGTATCAGTCTACTACCTGTTTAATAATTGCCAGCTCATGTATATTATGGATAGGTTTGGCTAAATATTCCTCTTATGTCTATGACAGCAGCAGACAAGTGGGCTGTGAACCGGGAAGCCCATGCCTGTAGACTGCAGAGGTTGTGTCGCAAGGCAGGTTAGTAATAATCTTGCATGTACTGTCATAAGAAATAAGTCTAAAAGTAGTAGAAAGTTAATTGCCAGTATGAAACCTGTATTGTGTATGGCATGTACTGAATACACCAGACAATATGGCAGGAAGAGTCTCCTATAGGTTGTATGTGAATAAAAGGTTAACAGCCTGAAAAGTATAACTGCTGGACTACTTGTGTTTACTCTGGTGTCATATAGTAATGTAGTCTTGCAATCTCTTATTAGTACTGTTGTATTAAGCACTGTTACCAACACTGTGCTACATAAATAAAATGTGTAGGAATGTCTGTATATGACTGTTGTAATCACAAGAGGTCATATTGTACAACTGAGTGAGACTTAGATAGAAAACAGTGAAAAGGTAGACAACATAATCCAATTAGCACACTCAAATAAGATGGGAACTGTTGTATTTTAGCACAGACAGCCATGGTTTGAATCCTGGGAGTGGTAGTAAGCTGTATGCATAATCATACCCCTCATTTGTACAGATTTGTCCAGAATGTCCAGTTAATTGCCCCATATCTGCTGGCTGTTTTCCTGTCCCCCTGGCATATCAGCGTGATAATCTCTGACAAGTAGGCAGCATTTAATGTCATATAACTGACAGGCCTGTAAATATTTGGAAAATGTCTATGAAAACAAACCTGTCATTGTACAACTCAACAAAGGTTTATGTGGGCAATAGTCAAAATATGCCACGGTTTCACGTGCATGTTGTCAAGACATGCCCAGGTGCAATAAGAGATGGACAGGTATGTGCATAACATCAACCTGGAATCTGGGAATATGCGTAGAAACAGTCAAATAGTGTTAAAAAACAATACCTCCACAGGTATACCAGGTAAGAGGTGTATACTGCATATAAAACTCAGTTCATGTATATAGTTGTCTACTACCATACCACAATCCAAACTAAGGCCATAGGGTAGTGTAATAATACCTGTAAGGTGCAGATCACAGCACTGACTAGGAAAGCAATGAGAACTACAGGAATATACAAGTTGTTAATTGACATCTTTCTCTCCCCCCACCATATCTGCAGCAATAAACTAAATACACAACTCAATCGGTATGTGCACTATTAAATCTACTGCTGTGACATATGTCCTATTGTTTGATAAATATTTAAATTTGTTTCTATGCATGTGTCATGTTGAAATACTTCCACATTGGTGGCATGCTGCCATCAATGTACCTGCATGCTGTTGTAATGGCCACTATGGTTCCATATATGCATGTGTTCTGTTTGCTATGCAACTGTTCCATATCTAGTGTTTCAGGTTAATGGGATTATCTATACATGCTGTTATACCTAATCCTGGAATGTGTTGACTATTACTAACCCACATATGTTGTAAAATTGAAACACCATAGCACGTTTAGGAAGGCCGGTCCCAGCGGACCCACATCTTTCACCTCATCTTGCCATGGCACCAGCCACCAGCATGTCTGGGGCCCACCCTGGGACCTCCTTGTCTGCTGGTCATGCACCACCTTCAGGAGGAACCGCCTCAGGGGATGAGGCTTGCCACCCCAGGAGCTGGCGCGGACAGGACACTGTCACCCATTGCATCGCCAAGTCCGGGGTCTGGTGCGTAGCAAGTTCTGCAGGGAGTTTGGAGACCTGCTATGCCAGCTTGAGGGCTGCGTGGTGCAACTAGAGGGTCAGCCTGCCCCTCCTACTTAGCCCCTAGCCACTTTTGGGGCCGTGATGGTGCAGTGGTGACTGCTCATGGGTGGGAAACTCAGTCCCATTGTTTCCATTAGGGGGCTCATGGGCTTCCAACTTCCAAACACCCCTCCCCATTTAAGTTGTTTACCCCCCACATGTCATATACCACCGCTGTATACTGTCTTGTCTGTCTTCTTTGTTATTCTACCCAACCTACCTCCCCAAATATACCTACTATCTCTCTCAAACATCCCACTCTCACCTTAAAAAAAAAGGGCAATCTGTTCCCAAAAATAAAATCTCTCCCCATACATAGCTGTCCATTTTGCACACATGTCCACTGGACGCATGTGATCTGGTCTAATTGCCTCCACAACATATTGTTGTTGTCCTCACCCATCTCTCAGGAGTATGAGTGTCCAAAAGTACCTCCAAGTCAGTGTATATGTACAGCTGTTGCTGTAGAAGAAATGGGCAGCTATGGACCTTCCCTACACCCATCCTGTACATCCCTAGCTATTCTCCATACTGTCTTCTCCTCTTTGTGCCCCTTTTTCACCACTTTCCTATCAACCCTTTTTCAGTTCTTTTAAAGAAATTAGCATGGGGGTAAGGGGAGTAAGAACTTTTAAGTAGCAGTAAGTGGGTTTAAGCCTGTTTGCGCAGGGGTAAGCAATGCCTACACAGGTTGAACAGTTGAGAAGCTGAGTATAAGAAACTATAACCAGAAGTTAGCAGTGCTTACCTTCATGCAAACCCATACAAACCCACTTACAACTGCTTAAAAGTGCCTTAATCACTCTGTATCCAATAACCGCTGTTCTGCCCAGCAACAAATTAAACAGCCTTTGCAGGGCTTGAACCCAGGACCCTGTACACTATAGTCACAAGAGTTAACCACTACTCCACAACAGCTGTGAAGACAGTTGTTGTTTTTCCAATATATCTGTCAGTACACATATTGAATAGAATTAAACAATTGCTGTGACTTCTACAATTGTGTAGGTTCATAGGTAGGTACTAGGCTATCGGCCCTGGGGCCTATACAAGCCCAGCCAAAAAAGTACCCTGGCTTTTGCCACCCAAGAAAATTATTTTCCTGTGCTACTGTCGAACAGAGCCACAGAGGTGATCCCCGGAGTGAATTTCCTATTTCCCATCCAATCATCAAGATTTTTCTTGAAGAGTGCTAATGAGGAGCTTTGTTTGATATAGATAGTTAGTTTATTTCAGAGTATGGGAAGTCTCTGGGACAGGAATCTATCCCTCCGGCATGTTCTGTTTATTTTGGTGACAAGGTGTAGGCCCCTAGAGCATGTAGCTCGGAGGGATTGGGATTTCTTTAAGTGGAGCATGTCCAACAGCTCTGGGTTTGACATAGCTTTCTATGTTAGGCAGAGATCACCTCTGAGTAGGTGATATGCGATGGAGTAAAGATGGAGTTTTTTGAGACGGTCTGCATAGGGCATCTGTTTGAGGCCGGTAATCCTCTTTGTGAGGTATTTCTACGGCCTTTCCATTTGTTGTAGATGTCTTGTGAGGTACATACCAAAAGGGGCGTTGTACTCTATAATGGGTTTAATGAGTGATGAGTAGAGGGGAACAATGACCTCTTTTTTTCTGGATGAGAAACCTTTTGTGATGAGGTGTGCCACATAGAAGGATTTCCTGACTACTGTGGCAATGTGATTATCAAAGGAGAGACTACTGTCCACCTGTGTCCCAAGGTCTCTTAACACACTTTCAGTATTAAGTATACTACTGCCTATGCTGTAGTTCATGGGTACAGAGTTTTTACCAAAGGGGATGACAATGCACTTTTTGGCATTAAGCTTCTGGTCATGGCTTTGACACTAGGCATCTGTCTCAGTGAGGCCCTTTTGTAGGATGTCCACATCATTAGGAGTTTCGATTATGGCTCCTAGTTTGCAGTCATCTGCAAACATCGTTAGCCAAAAACCTTCTGCGTTAGCCTGTACTTCAGAGAAGTAGATACCAAACAGGAGAGGACCCAGGACTGCACCATGTGGTACTCCACTTGTCACTGGTCTGAAGTCAGATTTGGAGTCTGCTACTTTCACAGTGTGGGTTCTTTCAGTGAGCCAGTTGGCAACCCATCTTGTGACATAGGGAGTTATACCAAGTTTAGTGAGTGTATCTATAATTCCAGAGTGGGGGATGGTGTCGATAGCCTTGGCAAGAACTAGATAGGCTGTGTGAACAACCTTACCCTTGTCTATGGCTTTGGTGATTGCTTCAAAGAAGTCTATCAGGTTTAGGATACACGATCTGCCTTTTACAAACCCAAACCGGGTGGGGTCCAGAGTTTGGAGATTACCAATGTCTTTGTTTATAAGTTCAGTGATGATACGTTCCATGGCCTTGCAGACCAGTCTCATCATGCTAATGGGGCAGTAGTTCCCGGGGTCTGAGGTGGCTCCCCCCTTGTGGAGTGGGATAACCATTGCTGTGCACCATTCAGTAGGCACAAATCCTGAGGTTAGGCTATGATTGAACATGGTACTTAGGTGGGGTACCAGTTCATTCTGTAGTTCGTGTAGAACACAGCCTGGGATGTTGTCTGGTCCCATGGATGCTGTGTTCTTGGCTTTGGAGAGTGTGGTTTTTACCTGTGCAGCTGTGATTACAGGAACTTTGCATTCTTCTGGTATAGAGATGGGCTCATAAGGGGGTGAGAGGGGGGTAACGTTAGCACTGAACCTATCTGCCAGGATGTTGGCAATATCAGTTGGGTCTGTATATTTAGTGCCATTGTGTTGTAACTCAGAGCAGATCTGAGTGTTGCCATTGAGATACTTGACATAGCTATAGAATGCTTTGTGGTTGCCTTTAGAATCAGTGGCAATTTTGTTTTCGTAACTATCTTTGGAGGATTTTATCAGGGATTACAGCTTCTTACTGAGGCTGACCAGGGAGCTCCTCCACTCGTGGGATTTTACTCTCTTTTGCAACAGTTTCTTCCTTCTGTTGTACAGTTTGTTTATGGCAGGGGACCACCAGATTGGCTTCCTTTTTTTGGAGGATAGCATCTTGGTTTTGTTTGGGATAGCATGATCCATGCACTCATGTAAGTGCTTATAAAGTGCAATTGTGTAGGATTCAGTAGTTGTAACTGTATTGTCCATCTGCATGGGTGTCATGAAGTTCACCACTTCTATCTTAAGAAGCATGAAGTTGGCTTTGGAGAAAGTTTTTACTATGGTTTCCTTAATGGGAGGTGGGGGCAGGATGTGGATATCTAGGGTAACTAACTTATGGTCGGATCAGACCAATGAGGCGTTGACTTCAGGTGTGGAACACCAGTCACTCATGTTGATAATGACTAGATCTAGGATATTGTTGCCCCTGGTGAGGGTGTGGATAAGTTGATCCAGGGCACTGGAGTTTATGAATTCCAGAAAGCATTGAGTGAAGGAGTTGGTACATGAGTAGTTTTCCCAGTTAATGGTAGGGTAGTTGACATCGCCCATTATTAGGGTGTTTGGTTGAACCCTAATATTTTCCAGTACATCAAGAAAAGAGGAGTGGGAATCCTGGGGCATGGTGGGGGATATGTAGCAAGCTAAAATTTGGATTGCAGTTTTGCCCAGAGTTAGTTGCACTTGGATAACCTTGGCTGCATTATGCTGAGCAACTAGCCTGGAGGTGTGGATATCCTTAATGAATATGGACACACCTCCGCCTTTGCTGTTTCAGTCCAGGTTACATGGCCGAAAAGTGTGGTATGCGTTAGAGCCTGGTAGTGCAGGGGTGTCTCTGGAGCCTTGAACCAGATCTCAGTCACTGCACAGATATCGGTGTTCTCCATTTTAAGGAGTGCCTCGAGTGAGTGCATTTTGAGATTTAGACTTCTAGCATTGAGTAGCATCACCCTCAGTTTTTGCTTGCCTGTTTCTGTTACAGTGGTGAATTTGTTATTTGAACCTTGCCTAAAAAGGCACTATAGGGGCGGCAAGAACCTTAGCGAGTATCCGGAATCCCAGGGGTGACAGGTGCAGGCCATCTCTGGCAAAGCATCGTGGTCTGTCGACCATGTCATCCCAGGCAGCCAGATACTGGATCCCTTTAGAATGGCACCAGAAGCTTAGCCAATTGTTGAAGTCAATCATTTTGTCCTTGTACTGCGGCATCATTCTGGGAGATGGCAGAATGCTACTCAGGGCTAGGGTCATACCTGCCTGGGAGGTACATCTCAGGTCGTTCACACCAACATGGACAATGACAGAGTCATATTTGTACTTGTCATGGAGTGACCTGAGTGCGTGGGTTATGTGTTGGATCCTGGCACCCGACAGGCAGCTGACAGTAACCTTCTCCTTGTTTAGCCTGGTGAGTGGGACGTCAGTGTGCCTGACTATAGAGTCACCTATGACTAGTGTGTTAGGTACCTTGTTTTGCCTTATTGGCTGTGGTTGAGTGGCACACTGAGTCTGCGGCCTATGAGTTATTTGGGTTGTGTTGGGAGGGGTGGAGGTTGCTTGCATTTCTGCTTTGGAGGTCTCTGTTGCTTGAGCTGATTATTATTGAGAGCCTTCACAAATGTTTTTGTGTTTCTATGTGTGGATTTTGGTGGTGTAGATTTAGTGAGACTATGTGATGAATGTGGTGAGGTGCAAGTGTTTACCTTCTCCTCTTGACTGTAAAGTTCAGTCTTGATTGGAGAGAGCTTTACCTGCAGTTTGGCTAGATAAGTGCATCTCTCCCAGGTTGTAGTGTTGGGTGGTAGGAGGAGAGGGTTGTTTGTGTACATGAGGCAATTTCTACATTGCCCCAAGATGCCCAGATTCATCAGATAGACAGGAGAGAACACTGGGAGTTGACCCTTAGACATGCCTGAATAAAAAACTATTTTCCTCTAGACAAGTGAGGAAAGTGAGTACAAGAGCTGTTTTTCTCTAAGCAAGTGAGGAAAGTAAGTACCAAAACTGTTTTCCTCTAGGTAATGAGGAAGGTTGAGTGCTGTAGTAATTAGTTGGTTATTTAGTGCTTACAAGTTCCGAACAAGTGCTGATCACGAATAAGCAAATTCAAGTGCTAAAACAAAGAATCTGTATCTGGACTAAATTAGTTACAGGAAAGGGGGGAAACAAGTGCAACTGTGGGCTTTTAAATCAGAAAGTTGAGAGAGATGGAAAAACTGCCCAAATGGCCAATAACTACAATTTCTGGGCCATAACCACTCCTTATGTGGTAGACAGGTTACCTAGTGCTTACCACTCCCACTGATAAGCTAGAAGTCTTCCCTCCAACACAGAAAGCTTGGGGGGGGGGGCTCAGAAGCTTACATACAGTCCTGGATACAGCAAATCTAAATCTGGACTACACTAGTTACAGGAAAGGTATATATATATATATATATATATATATATATATATATATATATATATATATATATAGATATACAGAAAAGTAGCTAAAACAGCAGTCAAAAACCATTCAAATGCAGTGCAAGCTAGCACACGAGTATGTAGCAATGTTAGACCAAACAGTTTAAAAAATGCAAATGTAGTACTTGTTTGTGATATTACTATTGCATCACATATGTTGCTATATCTAAATATACACATATCAGATACATACAGTGTGATAAATCTTGGAAGGTATATACAACAGTAATGTTTACACATGACAATGATATGGATATATACATATACATATGTAGATATCTGTCTACATGTACATACACATATATATATATTCAGATATATGTATATATATATATATATATATATATATATATATATATATATATATATATATATAGATATATGGATTCACTTTAGATGCTCGAAATACTGAAATATTGAAATTAAATATTTAGAGCCCATAAAGTGGAATCCTGAGAACAGAGAAAGCTCAGACGCATGAAATTCAAAACCTTGAATAACAGTTTCGCGCTTCTGAGGTTTCGCTGTGGTTATGGATTCAGGCAAGTGTGTATGTGTTTGTTAAGGGTTTTGGGTAAGGGCTGTGATGTGTATCAGTGTGTTTTGCTGCTGTGATATGTATGTGCGAGGAGAATGTAGGTTGTGTGGTGGTGTTTTGTGTATGTTTGTGTGTAATGCGACCTCGGAGTGAGAATATTTAAGCAGGGGGTGTGGTGCATCCCCACATGGGGTACAGGGTTCTTACCTGCTTTTATGTAGTAGAGAGCTTGTGTTTGTGTGTGTGGAGAATAGTGTGTGTGTGTGTGCAGTAGAAGTGCGAAATTCAAAATCTCCAGTCTGCGAGATTTTGAATTTTGCGTTTCTGAGTTTTTGTGGTTTCAAAAATTTGACTTTATAGCTTTAAAATACTGAATTTCGATATTTCAGTATTTTGAGGATATAAAGTGGCTCTCTCTCTCTCTCTTTATATATATATATATATATATATATATATATATATATATATATATATATATCTATATGTACATCATCTATGTATATGTATATATGAAAACACTAATGAATCTCGAACATTTGAAATCTCGAATTTCAAAAGCTCGAGACCATGTAGCCAAAACCCCACATTACCAAAAGACCAGAAGCATGAAATTCAAAATCCCGATGTTAAGGGATTTTGAGTTAGCACTTCTGGTGTTGTGGAACAGGTAAGTATGTGTGTGTAAGTGTCTTTGTGAGGGGCTTTAGTGTGTGTAATTGTGGGTTGTGACTGTGGTGTGTGTGTGTGTGTGTGTGTGTGTGTC
Source organism: Protopterus annectens (assembly GCF_019279795.1). Classification (NCBI taxonomy): domain Eukaryota; kingdom Metazoa; phylum Chordata; order Ceratodontiformes; family Protopteridae; genus Protopterus; species Protopterus annectens. The sequence goes on from NC_056726.1 coordinate 1,932,803,285, forward strand.
AGGGGCTGTAATGTGTGGGTGTGAGTTTGCCTTGTGTGTATGTTTGCGCAATCTCAGAGTTAGAATATTAAAGTAGGGGGGGTGTGGGGGGCACAGCCCCCCACATGGGTGGTGCAGGGGGGCAAAGCCCCCCCTGCTTATCTTTAGTGTAGGGTGGTTTGTTTGGTTATGGGGGGAGGCTGTGTGTATGTTTGTGTGTGTGCTGTGTGTATGTAGTACTTTCGCAATTTTGAATTTTGCGGTTTTAATATTTCGGTAATGTGGGGTTTTGGGCTTATAGTCTCAGTATTTAGGTCTTCGGGATTGTGTTATTTCGGGATTTAGTAGTGAATCTGTATATATATATATATATATATATATATATATATATATATATATATATATATATGTATATATATATATATGTTGCTATATATGTAGATATCTATACCTATATGCGCATATATATCTATATATCTGTATATGTGTAGACATATAGAGATGTGTATATGTATATATGGGTTCACTGCATATGACCGAAAATTCATATGACCGGAGCCCATTTGACTGAGACCAAATGACCGAAAGTTCATTTGACCAAAAACCCATATGACCGAAAACTCATTTGACCGAAAAACAGCAGTGGCTGGTATATGCCCTGTTCCCCACTGTAGTGCGACCCTGGTGTTAGAATATACTGTTAGGGGATGTGTGGGGGCAGTTTATGCACTATTATATACATGTGTATTCATTAAAAATGCATTAAAACATACATCAGTAACAACTGCTTGCAAAATGTGGGGGGCTGTGCCCCCACACCCCCCTAACATTATATTCTCACTCCAGGGTCACACTATAGTGGGGATCAGGGCATATACCTGCCAGTGCTGTTTTTCCGTCAAATGAGTTTTCGGTCATATGGGTTTTTGGTCAAATGAACTTTCGGTCATTTGGTCTCAGTTAAATGGGCTTCGGTCATATGTAGTGAACCTGTATATATATATATATATATATATATATATATATATATATATATATATATATATATATATATATATATATATATTTGTGTGTGTATGTGTGTATGTATATATATATATATATATATATATATATATATATATATATATATATATATATATATCCATATATGTATGTAGATATGTATATATCTATATAGATATATGGATATATATATATATATATATATATATATATATATATATATATATATATATATATATATATATCTATATACATATATATTTAGCATATGTCCAGAATATGGAGTGGAGTCATACCTCAGCACCAATAGTCTCAACACCTTAGGGCAAGGGGATATCATGTATGTATTGCAGGTATATATGTAGACTGTTGGTACTGTAACGGGGGTTGTCTTAACAGACATGCTGTGTGTGGGAGTTCACATCTGCTATTGATGGGTATGCCATCAGTTACTGACAGACATCCTAAGGTCATCAGATTACAGTACAACTGATATCACAATAATGGTCCTGCAGACTACAGCAGAGATATGACCAATATATCTGGACAGTCTGGCATACTCTGATCAGTCCAGATTTATACACAGATCCCCTTAGTGCAAGACATGTATACAAAGCCTGACAATGTGGTTGTTAACAGTCATGTACATGGGTATATCATGTAAATACTGGACTACATATGCCCACACAGTTTATGCATTCACACACTCTTGTCTGTCCTGACACATAATAACTGGTGGTGCAGAGGTCACATGGCCACCTACTACCCACTAGTTAGTGACATACATCTGTACAGCATCCCACTGCTTTGTCAGAAATACACAACAGTTATGGTGGCCCAGCAGCTATACATCTGGCAAATATCTGGACATAACATCACACTGGGTAATTACACTAAGCTGCTAGGCATGTAACAAAGCACTGTGCAAACTACAGGCAGACTGCCATAACACTGGCCTAGATTTCTTATTGGGGAATACACATGTACCTGCAAATATAGCAGGCTCTGCAGACATGTCACAGCAGATTAACAGACACCTGAGTGAAAGTGCATACCCACAACCAATGTGAACACAGCCACAGCCACCTAAGGTAAGCAAACTTAATATTACACTATATGGACTGTCTGAGTAACACCATCCTCATATGTGTCACTCACACACTAACCCTACATATACTGTTCCATGACACAGTGTGGTCTGATGCCTGTCTGTGATATGGAACACGTGTGTGTTTGGCCTTACAAACATTTGAACCGATAGGATACCATACACTGGAGCAGCATGTAACATCAGATAGAACAGGAACAAGAACAATGGCATCTACCATAGTCTCTACACAGGCCAAGGTACATATTCGCAATACACATGCTGTCAACAATCACGATAAGTACACAGACCTCACTATTTTACACACAACCACAGAATGCCCAGGTTATGCCCTCACATATAACCCCTACTATACATAACATGTCTAACAGTCTGATATCTGACTGGCTTGTTATCAGGTATGATGTCAATAAATAATGGTGTACAGAACATATGCACCTCTTACTGCATGACATATGTACAAAGGTTGACAGACTTGTGGCTGCAGGCACAAACACTGGACCAGTATTGGCATGTTGCTGTGATACCCTCATACATTTACTGTCGTAACAGGGTTTGTTGTGACATATGTCCTATGAGGGATATGAAGTCAGTAACTCTCATGGCTGTCACCATGTACTGACTGCAGTCCTCAGACTATGCTTCTGCAGTTCTATGATAGGTGATCTGTGAGTAACACAAGAAACATAAGACTCCAAACACTGGCCAGTCTGCAGATAACCCTACAAGTGGGCGTTTCCTCAAACACATAACACTGTCATGACAGGTATTAAATCCTGTAGACCAGCCATATCCACACACATCCTGTTAAACCAACATTACTCCAAATGCAGAAGAGCAACACTTACATTCTGTAGTCATGTCTGGAACATCCCCCTCCTGTTTGTTGGCCTGTCTCCACAGTGTATGTTGTTAGAGTTATGTCCCACTACCATCTTTGATGCTGTTTTCCAAACACCACCATGAAGTTCTGCTCACAGTGAATGAAAAGGGCCAACACCCACATGATGTCTCTAGTTATAGGAGTGTGTTTCCATGCAATTGGCTATGGGAATGTTACCACAGCTGTCCCACATGCAATCAGCTAGTGGGGGACTGCAATTTGTGCAGAGGCCATCAGCTGATCATGAACATCACTTACAAAACACAAGCTGCTGCCTAAGCAAAGCAGGTGTACTTCTCCACATCCACCAGAGAGGGAGTGAGAAAGACAGACAGAGACGAAGTAAGACAGGGAGGGGGTGGGAGAGCAAAACCTAAGCATGTTTGTGTTGCACACTTCCCAGTATGGGGTTTCAAACCCCTGCCTGACTATGTATTGCTATCACATGTCTATGCAGCTATTGCATGTGCCACAGAACTTACATGGTAGGGAGTTGTCCAAATGTATATTCCATGGTGAGTGACATCAGCAAGAGTGATAAAGGAGGGATATGGTAGGTGTAGAATACATGCCTGTCGACATGAACAGGTGTCAAGGTCAACACAGCCACACTCTCTCAGGAACTCACACACATTATCACAGTTGGCAGGGTAAGAATTAGACTTCCTAACTAGCTAGTTTGCCACAATACAGTAATACGCAGGTATCACATGCACCACAGGAGTTATCAAGATGATATTTAGGCAAAGTGTATGTCAAGGTGTCTGACATCAAAAGGCATGCTTCAGTAGGCCAATGGGAGGTATCGTGAGTGTGAATGGCATCCAAATCATCAAATCACACACACACAGACACAGGTTTGCCAGTACTAACATGCATGGGTGCATTGCTTCACAAATGTGTAGTGGTTGACTGTGCCAGAAGGCTGTACAAGGCTAGGTAAAGGGTATACCTTGGCATCAGGCCACATGACAATAGCCTGCAGTATGGCTCAGGGGTGTAGTGTCTGGATTGGCCCACACTGGTGGGTATTGTATTCGCCATCCAGTTATCTGGGTTACTATTGTGGATGGCCAATGCTGCACAATGCTTGCCATGTATGTGTTCTATATTCCATGACATGGACGGTGTCTGGGATGTGCACACATCCCACATGCATGATCTGTGACATGTGGAAGTGTACCTGGCATGTCTGGGGCATGTTGTGTCGACAGACTATCATGAGATGTGCCATTCCTGACCTCATGTGATGAGAACTGGTAATGGACACCAGGTTGACCCTGTACCTACATTAGCAGCATGATACAGGTATTCCCTGGTGTCAGTAACCTCTGTCCATACAGGGCATGTGTATAAGGCATGGTATGTCCTTTGTGGGTTACATTTGCTGGCTCTACAGATGTTGCAGGCATCTAGTGGGGAGCATAGTGAAGGAGCACTGTATGCAATGCCTTGCCTATTGTAGGGATGGGACAGGGTGCCATGTCCTCTGTAGTCCACTGCAATCACACCATGGTTACTATCTGTGGGCAATATGCAGGGAACTACCAACACAGTGGTTGTTGCCTAGCCAAGTGTGTTTGTGTATGAGAAATGGGTGACAAGTGTTCTCTTGGTAATACTAGGGGTGCCTATATTGTTCGCCAAGCCATGATGTCACATGTAGGGGTATGGATTGTCTACCCCAGCCTCTCTGCTGTTTGACATGTGTTATTCTTGTAAGGTGGACATTGTGACATATAATAGGCCCACCATATAAGAAATTTGCAAAACCTGCTCCACAATGAGACCTGCTGCTACACACTCACAGCTACCTCCACACAAGATACATCGGCCAAATGCACATACCAAGTCTCACAGTTGCCATGTCTGAGATTAGAACTCCTACCTAACTAGTACATCACACTACCACATTACACAGTTATAGCACACACCACAGAGATTATTAAGCTACTTCTTCCCCAAAGGTGTATTTCAATGTGAATGACATCAACAGGCTTACCAAAGTAGGGCAATGGAAGTTGTAATGACTGTGAATGGCCTCAAAAGCATTGATCCCTACAAAGACAAACAAACACACACACATTTACACTTGCCATGTCTGAGATTAGAACACCTACCTAGCTAGTACATCACACAACAGCATTATGCTGTTATAGCACATGCCACAGAGCTTAATGGGCTACTTTCCCCCCAAAGGTGTATTTCAAAGTGAATGACATCAGCATGCTTGCCAAAGTAGGGCAATGGAAGTTGTAGTGACTGTGAATGGCCTCAAAAGCATTTATCCCTACACAGACAAAAAACACACACACTTTACAGTTGCCATGTCTGGGATAAGAGCTCCTACCTAACTAGCACATCACACAACAGCATTATGCTTTTCTAGCATGCACCATAGAGCTTACTGGGCTACTCTTTCACCAAAGTTCTATTTCAAAGTGAATGACATCAGCTGCCCTGCCAAAGTAGGCAATGAAAGTTGTAGTGACTGTGACTGGCCTCAAAAGTATTGATCCCTACTCAGATAAACACACACACACACACACACACACACACACACACACACACACACGCACACACACGCACACACACACACACACACACACACACACACACACACACACACACACACACACACACACACACACACACACACACACAAAGTTCTACAGTTCCCATTTCTGGGAATAGAGCTCCTACCTAACTAGTACATCATACTACAGCATTATGCAGTTATAGGATGCACCATGGAGATTACTGTGCTATTCCTTCCCCAAAGGCATATTTAAAAGTGAATGACATTAGCACCCCTGCCAAAGTAGAGCATTTGAAATTGTAGTGATTGCGAATAGCCTCAAAGGCATTGATCCCTACACAGACAAACACACACAGTTGCTAAATCTGGGATTAGAACTCCTACCTAACTAGTACATCACACTACAGCATTACACAGTAATAGGGTGTGCCATGGCTATTACTGGGCTACTAATTCCCCAAAGGTGTATTTCAAAGTGAATGACATCAGCAGCCCTGCCAAAGCAGGGCATTTGAAATTGTAGTGAGTGTGAATGGCCTCAAAAGCATTGATGCCTACACAGACAAACACCCACACACAGTTGCCATGTCTGGGACTAGCAATTAGTTCATAGTATATAGTTCATAGTCTACATAATTAGTACACCTAACTACAGCACAGAGATTACTGGGCTACTACTTCCACAAAGGTGTATTTCAAATTGAATGACATCAACAGCCCTGCCAAAGTAGGGCATTTGAAATTGTAGTGAGTGTGAATGGTCTCAAAAGCATTGATCCTTACACAAACACCCACACACAGTTGCCATGTCTGGGATTAGCACTTAGTTCATAGTATATAGCTCATAGTCTACATAATTAGTACATCACACTACAGCATTACACATTTATAGGATGCGCCACGGAGGTTACAGGGCTATTCCTACCTCAAAGGTGTATTTCAAAGTGAATGACATCAGCAGACCTGCCAGAGTAGGGCAATGGAAGTTGTAGTCACTGTGACTGGCCTCAAAAGCATTGATCCCTACACAGATAAACACACAGACACAAAGTGCTACAGTTCCCATATCTGGGAATATAACTCCTACCTAACTGGTACATCATACTATAGGATTACCCATTTATAGGATGTGCCATGGAGATCACTAGGCTATGCCTTCCCCAAAGGTGTATTTCAAAGTGAATGACATCGGCAGCCCTACCAAAGTAGGGCATTTGAAGTTGTAGTGAGTGTGAATGGCCTCAAAAGCATTGATTCCTACGCAGACAAACACACACACAGTTACCACATCTGGGATTAGAACTCCTACCTAACTAGTACACCACACTGCAACATTACACAGTTATAGGATGCACCACAGAGATTACTGTGCTACTACTTCCCCAAAGGTATATTTCAAAGTGAATGACATCAGCAGCCCTGCCAAAGTAGAGCATTTGAAATTGCAGTGAGTATGAATGGCCTCAAAGGCATTGATCCCTACACAGACAAATACATATACACAGTTGTCACATCTGGGATTTGAATTCCTACCTAACTAGTACATCACACTACAGCATTATGCAGTAATAAGACATGCCACAGAGATTACTGGGCTACTACTTCCCCGAAGGTGTATTTCAAAGTGAATGACATCAGCAGCCCTGCCAATGTAGGGCATTTGAAATTGTAGTGAGTGTGAATGGCCTCAAAAGCATTACACAACCACACACACACGCACACACAGTTGCCATTTCTGGGATTAGAACTCCTACCTAACTAGTACATCACACTATAGCATTATGCAGTTATAGAAAAGCACCACAGAGCTTATAGGGCTATTCCTTCCCCAAAGGTGTAATTCAAGGTAAAGACATCAGCAGGCTTGCCATAGTAGGGCAGTGGGGAGTGCAGTATGTGTGCAAGGGCCATAACCCATTCATCTAGAAGCAGACACACAACACTCAGACACACACAGGTTTGTATTCCACAGGTACATGTATACAACTGATAGATGACTACTGAATTGTACAGTCATGTTACACAGTTAGCACAAGCACCACAGACACTTTGGTGCTGAGGGATACCAGAGGCAATTGCCTACAGTGATTGACATTTGCACATCATGTGGTTTTAGCCAGTTGGATGTGTGTTGGGTGGGACAGGCCTCATGATGGGAGGCTCTTTGTCATTGTCTGTCACTCTCTTCCACACATGCATGTATGTGTAATTTTGCCCTATTATAGTATGCTGTCCTTGGATATATGTGTGTATTCCTATCCAATGTGTGTGCAAAGCATGACTGGTGTGTACTGAGGGGTGTGTGCACAAACATCTGTGACTGTCAGATATGTATAGTCCACTGTGTTTGCCAGACATGGGTGTCATTTCTCTAAGTGTCGGAACATGCCCAGTATGACCTTCTGTACTGAATGTGTGAATCCATTCCAGGTGGTTGTACTCCAGTGCAGGCTTTTGTGTTCTACACCTACAGCTAGCAACCTGTTTCTGCAGGATATCTGTTGATCTGTTGACAATATGAGGTCAAAATGGGCAAAGGATAGTGGGTTACTGTAGGTACTTGTGTTTGTTCTGCTTCTGCTACATGGTCTTGGTATTAGCAGAGATATTTAGACATATGTACTGTTTTACACTGTGATGTTTTATGTCATCAAATACTGTCAGGTATACATATTTGCTTGCAGTGATGTCCTGGGGAACACAGGGTGAATGCAGCTGTGTCCAGTATTGTGGTCTGCAGCCTACATATTCTTGCACAATCATGCCATTCTGGAGGGGAAGCTGCAGACACTTGCTGTTTGGACTGTGTAAATGGTTCAGCACATTGGTACAGTGATTGCTGAGGATCCCAAGCTTGTACATCCATTGACGTGATAGTATTCGATCTGGTGAGTGGAACATTGTATGCCATACAATAGACTGTACAGATTCACGCAGGTTACCCAGAGGCAGGTGTCATAATTCTGGACATTACTCCTTCACATTGTGGTTTATGAGCAGGTTTGTAGTCACCCATTCCTGTGTTTGCAGGCAGGGATAGTATGTGCACATGGCTGAGTTTCGGACTTCACACACTCTATACCACCCATTCTCCCACCCCCCTATTATTGTATCCTCTTCCAAACATTATGCAAACATTATCTGAGAAGTTCCCTGTAGTTATCACCTCATCCCAGCAGTAATTCGGTGTTGGTCCACAGTTCATGCAGTAGGACATGGTGGACATGTTACTGGGATTTGTCCACATGACCTTGCATTTGGGTTCTGTGGACTGTGTTATGTTGTTATTTGGGAGTCCATGACATAACATACATTGGCAGTACAGGTGAGACACAGGCCTTATGCAGAGGGCTGTAGGCCATTTGGTAGTGACGCAGGCCAGCTATAGCAGGCCGTTGCATTGTGTCAATCCTACAGTCCCAGACTGCAATACACTATATTCCCCTGGGGTGACAGGGTAGGTGTGCAAGGTGTTAATGCCAATACTTTCTGTCATTATTGATCCAGTGGTGTGGATGCTGGCAGGGTGCTACTTACAGATAGGGACACACCTGCATGGGACACCTGTTCTGCATGCTGCATTCTTTGGCTATTGCCATACAGAGGTGGGGGTCATATTGTACTCATTCCTAACAGCAGGGATAAGACCGGAGAAGTACCTGCGGGTGATGCTGGGGTGGGCTGGGTGCATGTGTGCTATGGACACTACTTGCATCTGACTCACAGATATGCATGGGGTATTCCACATATGATGGCTTGTGCATGGACATCAGCTGCTTCTCATTACTTCATACTTGTGACTTCTGTGGTCTGCCAGTATTTTGCCAGACAACATCGGTATTCCCTACTACAAGCCCAACAAATGTGCTGCTAACCTGTATGTACATTTCCAAAGGTGTGTCCATTTGACAGTTACATATTATACATTGTCTGTCTGGGGTACTTACCCCTGTGTACTTCTTGTATGTCTGGGCCCACATTCATGCCATGTCCAACTTTCAGATGGTGACACATATTACTTCCAAACATTTTCTGTGGCTTACTGCTGAAATGTGTTTTGCTGGGAAGCATTGTTTTTGGCACTGCAGTTGTGAGAACTTGGCCCTGTCATCAGCAGTACTGGAAAATGGCCACCATGACAAACCTCACCATGCCTACATACTGACCACTCTCACACAATATACAACACACACCAACCTGACACATGCAGCCCTGCATATTGTACAATTGCTACAATCTATCCTGCTACCTTGGCCATCTCAGGTAATCTGTGCTCCACTGTTATTATACCTACACATACATGTTACTACATTTCTACATAGGATTGGGGGGGCACACCTGACACTTGTACATGTTTGCTATGACTGTACTGGTATTTCAGGTACTCCATTTCATTCTGTATTCTGACCTATCATGCTGACTAGAGGCATAACAGTGTACTACAGGTCTTAGGTTTGATTGACCTACATTTTAGTTGCAGGCTTCTTAGCCTTCAGAACTAACATCCCACTGCCTGCCCTGTTGTAGTCTCTCTGTGTAGGTCTAGTGGGGGGATGTTCTCCATAGCCATCAATCAGAGGCCTTAGTACAGCCATTGTTTGTGTTTGTCTATGCCTGTCCTGCTGGCTGAGACTGTTGGTGAGTATGTGAGCCTCCCTAACTGACATGTGTGTGTCATATGGACACACATGTGGCCCACCACATTTACTGCAGTGAGTTTTGTCACCTTGTCTAGTACTGGCTACTATGTTTGCACCAGTATTTGTTACAGATCTCATGCTGTCACTATAGGTGTCTACTATCTGCTGGCATCCCATTCGGCCACTCAATTCCTTGAATGCTTACATCACTACCATAGATACAAGTAACAAAACATACTACTCCATTCGGCAATTGATAGGAATAGTGACTTATCTTGTAGCTGTGCCAGTATTGAGGATGGGGCTGGAGGGCTGACTATGTCGGATGCACATAGTACACTCCCTATACATGGTTAAGCACAGGTAGTGTCTTGTTTGGCATCCCTTTTACTGTATGTGGGAGTCAGAGAGAGGTGTCATTCCCTGGGTTCCTACCATGTCAGTGTGTGTGCTATGTGTTGCCTCTTTGCCACAGCCTGGGCATACTGGGCACACCTCCTCCTGCCTACTGGGGCAGGCTCAGGTTGTTCCTCCTCCGAGTCACTCTGTGTCTGTGCAGACCTTAGCAATGGTGGGGCTGTGTTGGTCTTCCCAGTGCTGTTCCTGCTGCAGCTGTTTCCACAGGATCATATTGTGTAGCATGGCACATATGATGACAATTTGGGTACATGTAGCTGGCGTGTACTACAAGGCTCCAACGGATGTGTCCAGGCACTGGAACCATGACTTGAGCATCCCAAACACATGCTCTATTATGATTCTGGTCTGTGCGTGTGCCTCATTATGGAGTTCTTGTTTGGGTGTGTGTGCATCACTGATGGGTGCCATCAGCCTTGGCTCCAGTGCGTAACCAGCATACCCTACTAGGCGGCCATAAGGGATGTCCCCATTGGCAAATCTCTGGTACTGCTGAATCATATGCCAAATGTGGGAGTTGTGATAGCTTCCAGGGCAGCCAGCACACACATTCATTATAATGGCCTGAGCATTGCACATGACCTGGCAGTTGTTGGAGGGGAAGCCCTTGCGGTTGATGTAGACCCTACCCCGCTCACCTGGTGGTGCTTTGATGCATATATTCATGCAGTCTATAGAACTCACTACCTCAGGGTATTCTGCTATTTGGTGGAAGAGACACATATTGCTGGTCAATGCCTCATGGCTGTTGTGGAAATATACGTGCTCACCGGCATGTGCTGATATGGCATCCAGGTACTGGTGGAGTACTCTGGATGCTGATGCCTGTGAGATCTCCATGGTATCCCCAGTTGGCCTTTGGAAGGTACCTGTGGCTAGTGTTCTTAAGCCTACATATACCTTGGTATCCACTGGGATGGGTTCCCCTCTGTTGGTTCTGCGTGTGAGGTGTGGCTGGCACAACTCAAAAATTTGCAGTAGGAGGTCCCTGTCCACCCTATAGCGCTCCACTATCTCCAGCTTATGTAGCCCCTGGTAGATTACCCTGGGTCTGTACACACTTCTCCTTCTCCTCACTGTGGGTTGGTAATCGGCATTCTCATCCTCACCACCCTCAGCCTCTTCCACATGTTGATTTATGATAGCTGCTGCAGCCCCTATCATTTTGTTGCTTTTGTTTGGTAAAATTTCCCTGCTTGTGTACACCGGTGGTGTAGAGTTTGTTGGAAAAAACAGAGGAAAAGTTGTTTGTATAGTTTATAGTGGTGTACTGGACTGGGCTGCTGCCTGTGTAATTGGCTGATTCTGATACATTTTACCTGCCAGCTATGTTAGCTCTCCTTGATTACCTTCATACTGCTGTTTTCCCTTCCCATTGCCTTCTTGTTTAAGGCCAGGGGCGCGCAGTGCAAACACAGTGCTCAGATGTGCATGGAGCTGCTATTTCATGGTTTACTTTTTTTTCCCCTTTAGAACACTTAGGCAATGTAAATTGTGCTTGGCAGCTTTAGACACACCCCCTTGCTTAGCTCTGCTAAGCTAAGGGCAAACCCAAGCCACAGGGCTCCAATAAGCTTACAGTATGCCTGACACACCCCTCTATGATGTCAGCTAGCTCTTAGGCTTACACCATGATCTTCCTGCACCTACACGGTTGGGTACAGGCTAGCCATGAGGGGGGATCTGGGATTCAGTATCATTCCCCTAATTTGCATAGGATTGCCTGCTAATGCCTAGTTACAAGTCTAACACTGAGCCTTCCCCCTTATCAATCACTATTCACTGGCCATGTTGTCTTTTGCCTGCCATTGAGTATAATGGCAAAATTATGATTTTGGATAGAATGCTTATTTTAATTTTTTTTTTTTTTAATTTTCAGCCCGATCCCATTTGCGCGCCTCAGCCCTATGCTTAAACAGCTGAAATCAGCTAAAAAATTAAAGTTATTTTTTTTTTTATTTTTGCAATTATTTTACATGCCAAAGGCCATATATTTGGCCATTGGGATGCTTTCCATATTATATACACCCTTTATTTGGAGCTGTCATGACTCCGTTTTGTAGTTTGCAGAAATGTAATCGGTTACTAACCGATTACATTTCTGCAGACTACACTAGTCCTGCATGGCCGGCTTCCAGCTTCCTGGATCACAAATCCATCTCATTTGCATGGTTTTACCTGTAAATGGGGTAATTTGCATACAGGGGCTGTAACCATGCAGGAATAGTGCGGGAACACTCGTGCACAGCCCAGGATCTTACTCCTGGATTGCACGGCGGCCATATTGCCTCCAGTAGCACCTGCACTATTCCTGCACACCGTGCAGAGCTTGCTGAATCATGGGGTTTGTTGTTTTCTAGGAGTCAAATTATAGTCATGGGCTAAGCTGTTAAGTAGGCAGCTTAATGGGTTAAGGGCAAGGTAGAATAGCAGCAGTGACAGAGAGTCACCCTGGAATATCCCTCTTTGAAATTTTATCCCTGGAATAATAATTTTTCCTTTGTCATGGCTTAATTGCAAAGTGGTCTGCCACTGTTTGATGCTCACTGTTATGTGGTCGATCAATGTAGGGTTTGTCTTATACATTTTTAAGCATGTTTTCATCCATGAATGTGGGATACTATCAAATGTTTTTTTGTAGTCAATCCATGCCATACTTAAATTCTTCCCCTTTTTACAGTTCTCCACTATGACTTTATTTAACAGCAAATGATCCTTTGTTCCATATGATTTTCTTTTATTGGCCTTTTGTTCTATTGCCATAATTGAGTTTTCTTCCAAATGACTATAGACTCTGTCAGCATCAGTTCCAGTGTACAGTTTATACGTCATCGGAAGGCAAATTGGTCTATAATTTTTAGGGTAACTTGCAGGTTTACTCTTAAGTAGGAGTATTGTTTTTACTGTTGTTAGCCAGCTTGGTGTCTGCTCAGGGTGCAAATATAAATAGTTCTTACTCATGGCTAAATCTTCATGCAAAGATCTTAATACTTTTAACCATAAGTTAGGTACTGCATCCGGGCCTGGGGTTTTCCAATTTGAGGCTTTTCTTAACTTTGTTTCATTCTCTCTTTCTGTTACTTCATCCCATTTCTTTATTTTATTTATTCTATTCATTAAGCATCCTTGTTATGTTCCACAGGATCTTCATAGATACTTCTCCAAAATGCATCTATTTCTTCTTTTTTTTAGTGGCCTTTCAATTCCTTTTACCTTATTTCCCAATTTTCTATAAAACTTTTTTGGGTCATCAATAAATTGCTTATTTTGTACTTTTTCTTTATATTTATCTGCGTATCTTCTAAGTTTTTCTGCCTGTGCTGAGATTTTTAGTTTGTCATTTCCGATAGTGCATGATAGATCCTGATCTGTTCTATTACAGTGCATTGCTTTTATCATGTCTATTTTTCTAAGTATTTTCAGTGATCTGTTCCCTCTTCTATACTCTTCTAACAGTGACACTTCTTGTCTTAGTTGCTGTATAGTTTTCTCTATTTGATACGTCCATGATGATATTCAATTTCTCCCCTTTCTATCCCTCATTACCCAGTGTTTTGGTGGTAAAACTTTATCAGTTATTAATTTAACTGCACAGTAATATATCCTGTTTACTTCTGTTGTATTGCATGGATCTCTATGTACAGTCCTAATTATTGTGTTCATTTGTTTTATCAAATGTCTGACTTTTTGGGTATTGACCTTGTAGTGTATTTCTTTCATTGATCTTAATATATCTATCTATTTCTATTAGGTCAAGCAGTTCTTCTCTTAGCTCATTTTCTTCTAAACTGAGGGCACATTTTTTGCTTTCCATTTCCTGCAGGCATTCTATAGAAAGTTCTGTTGCATCTTCCTGTGGCACATTCTCTTCTGTTTCATCTTGTGCCATCCATTGCTCTGTAATATGAGAACTCACTGGCTTTTCAGTGATCAATTGTGTCAGATTTTCCACAGTTTCCTGTCCTTCTCTTGCCATCCAGCGTCAAGTGAATGTTTATACTCATTTCCTATGGAAGGCTCCAAAATATCTTCATATAGCACCTGACCAATTACTTCTCATTCTACTGGTTTTCCATTAATATGGAGTTCCATTGCTCTATCCTTTTGTGGTACTTTCTGAATTAGATTTTCTACACTGAATCCCTCATTTTGGAGGTACTCCATAACCTCAGTTTCTATTTCATTAACTCTTCCATTACTGATCTCCTTTTCTACTTTTCCTCTTTGTCCTCTTCTTTTTTTTTTTTGCATTGTAAAGTTTTCCATGTCCAGATTCCTTTTCCTGCACCCTCCTACGTGAAGGTTTAAATGCATTCTAAGCTCCACCCCCGGCTGGAAGTGGTAACTATACCAAAGCTTACACTAAAGGCCTATGCAATAACTTGCATAAGTGTATAGTCTCAGCTGTACCAGAAAGAATCAAGGCCAGTGCCCCTAGTAAAAACAAGCTGCCATGGTGGACATCCAGTATCATCAAACTTTACAATAAATGCAAAAAGTTGATGTCCAAGAAAACAAAGATGAGGGCCCCAAGAATGGAAAAGCACCCTCCTCAGCCTCAACAGGCAAACAAGACAACTTGGGAAATCCTTTAAGGGCTTCTTTGAGAAAAACATAGCAAGCACAGCCAAGGATAACCATAAGGCCTATTACAACTATGTACATAGTTTAAAAGGGAGGACCCAAGCATCTGCAGAATTGGTGACTTATGGTATCACACACACACTGACTCCACAGAGATAGCAAACTTGCTAGCAAACAGGTTTGGTGAAAGTTTCACTCCCTTATCCCCTCCAAACTTATCACAAACCTTCCCACAAACTTCCCCCCAACCCTGCATATCTGAAGAGCAGGTCATTAAAGCCTTGCCCAAGGCAAAAAACATAGCCTCTGTGTGACCAGATGACATCCCAGGCTCTCTTCTGAATAGGCTAAAACATGAACTAGCATCACCATTAAGTACCCCTTTTAGTCATAGCCTAACCACAGGCTTTGTTCTTGCAGAATGGAGAACAACAGCAGTTATTCCCCTCCACAAAGGTGGCTTAGCAACAGATCCAGGGAATTACAGTCCCATAAGCCTGAACAGCCTCATCTGTAAGGCCATGGAACGTATCATTATGGACCTCATAAATAAAGACTTAGGTGACCTCCAAACCCTGGATCCAACCAAATATGGCTTCGTCAAGGGCAGATCCTGCCTGTTAAATCTGGTGTATTTCTTTGGAAATGTGACCAGGGCCATGGACAAGGGCAAATATGTGCACACATCATACCTTGACTTGGCAAAGGCTTTCTACACCATCCCATACACAGGCATTACAGATAAATTTAGCAAACTGAATGTAAACCCCTTTGTTGTAAGATGAGTTGCCACCTGGCTCACAAACCAGTCACACACTATCAAAGTGGTTGATTCCACATCAGCCAGCAGACCTGTCAATAGTGGGGTGCCACAGGGGTCAGTGCTGGGCCCCCTACTGTTTGGTATATACTTCTCAGGAGATGAGATCAAAACTAAGACATTGTGGCTGACCAAGTTCGCAGATGACTGCAAACTGGGTGCAAAATTATGTCAGTATACTCCAGGAGGGTCTTATGCAGACCAACGACTGGTTTCTTAGTTATGGTCTCAAACTGAATGCAAAGAAATGCATCATCATCATTCTCTTCAGCACAATGTCCTTTCACACTGTCAAATTAACAACAATACACTGTGTACCCATGAAGTGGCAATGGATCAGGGATCACAAGATGACTGTGACTTAACATTGACCACCATGTTTCTACTGTAATAAGGAAGGCTTTCTATGTAGCACACTTGATTAGTAATGGCATTGCCTTGAGAGAAAAGGAAGGTATAACCCCTCTACACTCAGCACTAATCTAGCCCATAATTGAGTATAATGCCCCATTCAGCATGTACCATACAAAGCGCCTGCAGCTAATGGAGAGAATTTAGAGTTTTCTAACAAAGATTAAGGGATTCCAGCACATGCCTTACACAGACTGACTAAAGTCTCTGTCACTATACTCTGTATTGTATAGACTTCTTAGGGGAGACTTATGCCTGGCTTACAGAGCAATCTCAGACCCAAACCTAATGAACTTGCTGCATATCCATAAATCAAATGGGACTAGATCTGCCCATTTCAGGGACCTAAATATGGCCTGGACTTTAAGAAGACATGCTCGAGGGACAGATGTGGCTCATAGTGACTGCCATGTCTTTAGAAGAGGCTACCAATTCATTTGAAACTGAGGACTTCTATGACACTGTTCAATAAGAACCTGGATGAGTGGATAGGGCACTGTAAATTCTTACCAAGGATTGCACCCACAACCATCCTGGACATGGGCAGTCATTGCTAAGTGCAGTCTTGGTTATTGACTAGCATTGCTATGGTATTACATTAGGATGAAACGTCTAGGCTTGAAATGACCTCCTGGTGGATAGCCAAGTAATTTCCTATGATCCTATGATCCTAAACACAATACCCAGGACTCCTGACATAGGGGAGTCTATTGTATGACACACAATGTTCCACTCACCAGACTGAAGAAGAAGAAGATAGTAGTTAGTTGCTGTAGCCAGGATCTGCCAAGTTATGGATGCACCAAGTCACTACACTCCAGGTAGGTTGGCATAATGGTTAAGGTGTCAACCTTACAAACACAAGGTACAGGGTTTGATTTTCACATGAAGTAATTGGCTAGGCTTAATATGGCCCACAAGGGCATTTAGCCTAGTATGAACCTGTACATAACCTGTACCTGTACTGTACTCTATTATAGTCCACGTGTGGTGTCAATGACCTTTGATGTATTTTGCTGGACTACATGAGAGACATTGTTGATCTCTCTGAATATGTGTCTCAGACAGGTATGTGCCTTGCATTGAGCAGCATTCTACCATCACCAAGGATGATGCCACTGTACAAACAAACAATGATGGACTTCAGTAACTGGTTAAGTTCTTACTGTCTTTCCAGGGGGAATCAATATTTGTCAACATGGGAGGACATGGTAAACAAACCATGCTATTTTGAAAGGATGGTCAGCACCTGTCTCCCCTTGGCTTCTGAATATTGGCTAAAATTTTATACATCCCTGAGAATCTTTTTTAGGCAATGTCAAATTGGCAACCTACTGACATAGGAAATAAACCACAAATAATTCTAAATATGTTATTGCCCAATGCTAGGAGCCTAAAAAAGAAATGCCACACCCTACAAGCTCTCCTCACTCTGGAGAATATAGACATCTGTGCTATTACAGAGACATGGTTTAAATCCACAGAATGCACTCCAGCAGTACAAGTCTCCAGTGCCTTCCACACATTTAGGCCATCAGCTGCACAGACAGGGAAAAAGGAGGAGTCTTAGTCTTTATTAGCCTCAAGTATAACTCTACATTGGTTAAGCAGAATGTTGTCCTGGAGTTTATCTACATGTAAATCACCATAGACAAAGTTTCATGCCATATCCTAGCAATCTATAGGTAATCCTATATGTCCATAGAATCCCATATCTCACACCTTGACTTACTGAAGACACTCACCACTAAAGCAAATGCTCAGTTTATGGGGGACTTTAACTACCCACTCTATGGACTGGGAAACATAAACTGCCTCATTCTTGCAAGTCCAGTGATTATTATTACAAATATCCTCGACCAGATACTGCACGCAACATTCCAGAGGATCAAACATACTGGTCGTGGTACTCATCAATATGGGGGAGCACTGACCATCAGTCTTACATCCTCACTGGATAGATAGACCACAAAGCTGTCTCCTTCAAAGTAAAAATCAACTCAGTAACCCCAGAAAACCTCAGCTAAGAACTATTAAAAGCAAACTGCATCCTATTAAGTGATAATTTTTCAATATTTGATGCCCTTCCCAACCCCAAGTTCACAGCAACATATGCAGAATTGTTCACAGAGACCCTGTACAACCTTGTAAATGGCTGTATAGAGGCTGCTGTATCTACAAGAAGTAAGGCCAAAATAAGCTCTAAAACAAACTGGAATGCAGGGTATATAACAAAAGGAAAAAAAAAAGTTATGGCTAAAATCAGGAAGATCAATTTGCATAATGATAGGAAATCTCTAATTAAACTAAACAGGAAACTAAGAAGACAAATTAAGTCAAACAAGGACAATTACAAGCTCAAGATAGCCTGAAATACTAAAGACAACCACAAGGCTTTCTACATCTATGTCCAAAACTTCAAAAAAAAAAAAAATCACACATCTGTGTGCCAAACTGGTAGTCAGTGGTGCTGCTTTCCCTGAGCAGATCAACATTGTGAATTTGCTGTCTGACAAATTCAGCTCAAACTTCAGCCCAACTCCCCCTCTGCCTCCCACCATGAAACGCTTAATGGTATAACTCCTCAATTATTAACATTGATCATGTCCTAGCGGTGGTTGCTAAGGCCAAAAACACAGCCACTATAGGTTCAGAAAATATAATGACATGCCTCCTAAATAGCTTGAAATGTGTCCTATCAAGACCGCTTGACTCATTTTTCAACTATAGCTTCAACCAGGTTTTGTACCACAAAAATGGAGGACTGCAATGGTTATCCCACTTCACAAGAGTGGACCATCAACCTACCCCATAAACTACAGACCTATTAGTCTCACTAGTTTAATATGCACAGCTACTATAGCTCATGACAATATCATGGGATACCTCCTAAATAGCTTGAAAAGTGTCCTATCAGGACCACTTGAGTCATTTCTCAACTATAGCATCAAAACAGGCTTTGTACCATGAAAATGGAGAACTGCAATGGTCATCCCACTTCTCAAGAGTGAACCATCAACCAACCCATTAAACTACAGACCAATTAGTCTGACTAGTCTAATCAACAAAAAGCAAAAGCAACTGTCAGACACTGGACCTAACCCAGCTTGGCTTTGTCAAGGGAAAGTCATGCCTAGTAAACTTGGTGGTCCTCTTTGAGAAGGTCACCAAGGCAATGGATGAGGGGGAAAACAGGGCATGCTGCCTACCTGCACCTGGCTAAGGCATTCAATACAATTCCCCACTCAGGTATAATTGACAGACTCACCAAACTGGGCATAAACCCATACATAAAATAAACTTCGATAAATACAGAACAAATTTATTTAAAACCAATCTCTAGCCCTTTGGCCACAGCCTTCACGGAGTACAAAAACACATAATTACATCAATTTCTTCATTTAAATAACAATTAATTACA
Source organism: Protopterus annectens (assembly GCF_019279795.1). Taxonomy (NCBI): domain Eukaryota; kingdom Metazoa; phylum Chordata; order Ceratodontiformes; family Protopteridae; genus Protopterus; species Protopterus annectens. Next base: position 1,932,823,092 of record NC_056726.1, read on the forward strand.
TAAGTGCTTTCCAATTGTATTCCTTATTCATGCCCCTAGGGGCTAAAGTATCATATTTCAAGATCAAAACTGTTACTTTATAATGCAATTTTTCTTTTAAAACAAATCTCATCATTTTCAACTATTTGTTCTAAAACACATGCTTTAAATGATACAACTCCCCTCCATGAAACATTAAAATGAAGAGCTACAGGAGTCTCCATATTGTTCCTTCTAACGTATCTAATATGTTCCTGTAGCCTTACCCTAAAAGTACATTTGGTCTCACTTATATAAAATAGGCTACAACTAGATGAAATAGAATAAATCACTCCTTTTGTACTACATGTAAAATAACCAGCTGCAGAAAACTTCACTCCGTTAACTTTTTCAAATGTAGTCGATATATATCCACATACAGAACAACCACCACATGGGACAGTTTCATATATATTTCGCCTTCTCTGTATAATTTCATCAAGTGGCTCAAAATTATTATGTACAATCATATCCATAATATTTCTTCCTTTTTTATATGAAATTAAAGGATATCTATATAGATATTTTATCCTATTCTTCCCCTTGAGAAGAAAATCCCAATGGTGTTTAATTACATCCACTACTTCTTGACTAAAAATATTATAACTCGTTACAAAATAAACCTTCCTATCCCCACTTTTCACTGTATCCTTCACCCTTAAGTAGTTATTTACATTCTTTTGTCCAAAATCCTGGCTTTGTTGAAATAGAAATTTTCTCATAGACTGGAGTGTAAGATCTTTACTATACCCTCTTTGTTTAAATATCAAAGAAGTTTGAATCAATTCATGCCGCAAAACATCTGGGTCACTACATAATCTACTGACCCATAAAAGCTCATTAAAGGGTAAGGCACAAAGCGTATGCATGGGGTGACAACTATTACTATCAAAAAAGTGGGCAACATCATTAAATTTTCTATGGATTTTAGTGGTAATATTTCCAGTACTAACATCTAACTCCAAATCCAAAAATACAGCTTTCTTTCCTACTTGTAATCCATCAAAACTCAAACCAAAATGATTATTATTCAACTCTCCAACAAAGGTCTCAACTAAATTTTCACCAGTTTTACACAAACAATTAAATCATCAATAAAACGTGCATAAAAAATACATTATGAATAAAAAATTTTTGATACAAAAATTCAACTTCAAATAAGCCCATTACAAGGCTGGCATACATGGGTGCAAAAGATGCATCCGTTGCTGTGCCCTGTGGCTGGTGATAAATACATTTATTAAACTCAAATAAGTTGTTTGTTAAACAAAAATGCAATAACTCAATAACATAATAACAACTCAAAGGGTTGTTCCCTAAAAAAATTGCACAGCTTCCAAACCTACATTATGTAGTATACTAGTATAAAGACTTTTCACATCAATCACCACCCAGTAAAATCCTTTACCACATTTAACTGATTTGACTTTATTAATAAAGTCAAAAGAAACCTGAACATATGATTCTAGTTTCATTACATAATTAACAAAATTAAAATGTAACAATTTTCCTACACCATGCAGAAAGTATTTATCTGTTGCTACTATAGGATGACCAGGAGACTGCTCTATGTTCTTATGAATTTTAGGTAAAAAATAAAATTTAGCCATGGAGCTGCCCTCCACCTTAAATTTGACCTCTGCATCATGTTTAAGAGTCCCTTAAAAATTTCTATAGCTTTATAATATACAGACCTATTTATAACTTTATAAACCCTTTCATCCGACAAGTGGTCCATACACATATTAAAATGGGAATGATGACACACTACTGTTTTTTTACCCATGTCAGCAGGTTTAATGACAATGTCACGTCTTGTACTTAAATCTGGCAATGATTTCCATTCATTTCTACTGAGATTATATTAAATATTAGTTTTATCAGAAAAAAAGTTCTTTAATTTCTTCTCCAAGGTGTATTTTACCATTACTGAAAATTGCTGTATATTCTCATTATTAAAAGTAGGAATATATCTACTCTTGTATCGTACATGTGATGTATCCAATTAACAATATGCATTTAGGTCATTCAAAGAGTCAGCAGAAGAATTGCAAGAAAATTACATTCCATCTTCATCATCTGATGAAGTAGATAACATTTCTTCATCCTTTTCAATACTGCCATAAAAAAAAAATCTACTAAATGTAACTTTCTACATAAAAAGAAAATTTCCATTTGTAATACATACCACCACAGAAAAGCCATGGGGACAAATTTCAACCCTTTTTGTAACTCTGACAGTTCAGTATTAGATAGTTGCACATTAGATACATTTACAATTGTACCACTAAAATCCCTAACTACAACATGTTCTAACAAATCACTTACATATTGCATATCAATATCGAGTCCTTTAATTGTTAAATTTCTGTCCATCTATGTTGCCGTCATAGCATGTTCTCTTACCATATCTGTTTTCTCCTCCATGATAATTGTGCTGGTTAACAGGGACCTGAAAGTTCTTTTACTTCCAATAATTCGGTTGCCTAGGTTGAGATACGGAAGGATATCCAACATCCTCATTTGCCAATTCACCTGCACTGTTGGTTACATCCGACGAGGCAAAAGAAGCACTCAACTGCTGTTTTGACTTAGTGGAAGTACTCCTCCGGTTTCTTGTTTTGTTAAACTTTTTAAAGGCTCTACCTGAGCCATAGTCATGAAGGTCCCTTTCAAGTTTTTCAATTTTTCTTTTAATAATATTCTCTGAAGCCCCTTCAAGTCTATTGTTTAATGTAACCAGTACCTCTTGAAAATGAGAAGCCCCAAGTTCATTTGACAAGGTGGAACAAGAGTCAGTAATCTCTTCCTTACGTTTTTGCTGTTTAACAGCATCCCTTTCTATTAAAATCTGTAGCCATTCTTTCACACACTTGTGTGCAGCCGCAATCCACCTAGTCTCAAACTACACATCAGTACTGCCCTTACTGTTGAAAGGAGTAGTGTGATTTTTTACAAATCTTAAACCCCTTGGTGTTATATCCAGGTCTAAATAACATTTAATACCCAGAATTTATAACATGCTGCATTTTCCTTTACCAACAGTTTCTCAAGAAAATCCACCTTGTCACAAACGGCAGATGACAAATTAGCAGAATCAGGTGAACCAATACCTTGAAACGGGTTAGCAGACCTACGATTTCTGCCCTCTTCCAACATACGTTCTCAAGACCTGAATGATTCCATGCTAGCAGCCAATGAACCAACCTCCATGGAACAATCCTCTACGGGCAAGGGAGCATGTTTGCTATTCGGTTGTAGTATACCAGCTGAATCTTCACGAAATATCCATGGTAATTGCTGCAATGAATCACTGGCCATAAGGAAAAATCCACAATACCACAATTTGAGAAGATAAAAATACCACTCAGCCAGTTGAATGAAGCAGCAATAAACTTCTATAAACACAGAACAAATATATTTAAAACCAATCTCTAGCGCTTCGGACACAGCCTTCACGGAGTACAAAAACACAAAAGAACACACCCCTTATATATAACACTTAATTACATCAATTGCTTCATTTAAATAGCAATTAATTACATAAGTGCTTTCCAATTGCATTCCTTATTCATGCCCCTAGGGGCTAAAGTATCATATTTCAAGATAAAAACTGTTTCTTTATAATGCAATTTTTCTTTTAAAACAATCTCATCATTTTCAACATTTTGTTCCAAAACACACGCTTTTAAATGACACAACTCCCCTCCATGAAACATATTAAAATGAAGGGCTACATGACTCTCCATATTGTTCCTTCTAACATCTCCAATATGTTTCTGTAGCCTTATTCTAAAAGTATGTTTGGTCTTGCCTATATAAATTTAGTTGAGTCCTTTGTTGGAGAGTTGAATAATAATTGTTTTGGTTTGAGTTTTGATGGATTACAAGTAGGAAAGAAAGTTGTATTTTTGGATTTGGAGATAGATGTTAGTACTGGAAATACTACAACTAAATCCATAGAAAATTTAATGATGTTGCCCACTTTCTTGATAGTAATAGTTGTCACCCCATGCATACGCTTTGTGCCTTACCCTTTAATGAGCTTTTATGGGTCAGTAGATTATGTAGTGACCCAGATGTTTTGTGGCATGAATTGATTCAAACTTGTTTGGTATTTAAACAAAAAGGGTATAGTAAAGATCTTATACTCCAGTCTATGAGGAAATTGCTATTTCAACAAAGCCAGGATTTTGGACAAAAGAATGTAAATAACTACTTAAGGGTGAAGGATACAGTGAAAAGTGGGGATAGGAAGGTTTATTTTGTAATGAGTTATAATATTTTTAGTCAAGAAGTAGTGGATGTAATTAAACACCACTGGGATTTTCTTCTCAAGGGGAAGAATAGGGTAAAAAATCTATATAGATATCATTTAATTTCATATAAAAAAGGAAGAAATATTAAGGATATGATTGTACATAATAATTTTGAGCCCCCTGATGAAATTATACAGAGAAGGAGAAATATCTATGGAACTGTCTCATGTGGTGGTTGTTCTGCATGTGGATATATATCGAGTTCCTTTGAAAAAATTAATGGATTAAAATTTTCTCCAGCTGGTTATTTTACATGTAGTACAAAAGGAGTGATGTATTCTTTTTCATGTAGTTATAGCCTATTTTATATAGGCGAGACCAAACGTACTTTTACGATAAGGCTACAGGACCATGTTAGAGATGTTAGAATGAACAATATGGAGAATCCTGGAGCCCTTCATTTTAATATGTTTAATGGAGGGAAGTTATGTCATTTAAAAGCATGTGTTTTGGAACAAATTGTTGAAAATGATGAGATTGTTTTAAAAGAAAAATTGCATTATAAAGAAACAGTTTTTATCCTGAAATAAGATACTTTAGCCCCTAGGGGCATGAATAAGGAATGCAATTGGAAAGCACTTATGTAATTAATTGTTATTTAAATGAAGCAATTGATGTAATTAAGTATTATATATAAGGGGTGTGTTCATTTGTGTTTTTGTACTCCATGAAGGCTGTGGCAGAAGCACTAGAGATTTGTTTTAAATACATTTGTTCTGTGTTTGTAGAAGTTTATTGCTGCTTCTTTCAACTGACTGAGTGGTATTTTTGTTTATCTTCTCAAATTGTGGTATTGTGGATAAACCCATGCATAACTTGCTGGGTTGCCATCTGGCTCACAAGCAGGACATAGGAAATCAGGAATGGTGGGACCACCCTATTAAAACACTGGTCACCAGAGTGGTACCTTGGTGTTTCATACTGAGACCACTTCTATCTGGCATCTACTTCTCAGAGATAAACACTATTGTCAAGGGCCTTTGGCTGATCAAGTTTACAGATGACTGCAAATTTGGAGCTATCATAGATTCCTCCCAAGACACGGACATCTTTCAAGAAGGTCTAACACAGAAAAATGACTCTTTGTTTCAAGAAATTAGCTGATGTGCCTGGGTACTAATTTATTCTTCAGTAAAGAACCTGAGCTACAAATATGTCTCTTCTTATTTGTATAGGTAACTGTGGCACTAACCAAATCTGCAAACTTCTTGAAGCTAACTGTTTTGAACCAAAATAAAGGCATCCAGCATGACCATAAAAGAATGCTCAATGACAAGAAAACCAACAAGACTTCCACAATAGAACTACCAAGGATGTACAAGGTGGTTGGGTTGGTTGTGTGTCCTTTAATAATTTTTAAATTACACATGGTTTATGCTTTTGAATCATACAGTTAATCCTACTAACCCAAGTCATCACTTAAAGTGATGGTAGCCTTTAAGTCATGTTAATTCACTACAATCTTATGTTATGACATATACCTTTCTTGTTTTAAGCAATATTGTTAAAAGAATGAAATGCATACATTTGAAAAGTGCCCTAAGTCCCCTGTCACTTTTTTAAATAACTTATTCCCCTTCAAGTTAAACATTCACCTGCGTTTGCAAAGGTTGAATTGTAAGTAACTGAAAAGACCCAGTTAATTCACAGTAGCTCAAGGTCAAATGTAACATGAACATCTTCTAAAGATAGGCTAGGTGATGCTGCAAGAGATTTTGAAGAGTGGCTGCCATGAAAGCTGAATGGTGAGTTGGTCCTATGTCATGACTTACTTGATGCATGTGATCCTGCTGACACTGATCTGACAGTGCTGCAGGACCATGATCAGGGCTTTGAATGTGAGGTTTGGCCAATTATAGATGAACACTGACATGGTCTGCAAAAAATCTGCTTTGCTTCTTCTCCCAACTAATTACAGCACTTTCTTGAGAAGCACTTGTAGTCTCATGTGATCTACCTCCATGTGTCTGAATAATACCCCACCCTCTTCCCCTTTCAAGAATGACTCTTGCTTGAGTTTGGTAAGTCCTAACTAGTGCAAAAATGGAGGCAGCCACAGAAGCTTGGTGTACTGGGTTAATATCACATAATCGAAATCCCAAAATATCGAACACCATAAGGTCAATTTGGAATGTCAAAATGTGATATAATCGAAAGCTCAGAACAGCAATTTTTTCCCAGGGAAAAAATTTGCTGTTCCGAGAAACACACACACAACACAAGCTCAACAAAAAAAGTAATCCACGCATATACACTTAAAATCCTACTTCTAACCCTACACTAAACTGTACATACACTACTATCTATCCACTTACCTTAACCCAAACCCTAACCCTAAGGTCCCTAACTATCGCACACTCACCTTACCTGTTCCCTTACCCTACGGTCCCTAACTATCCCATTCTCACAGTCACCTTAACCCGGTCCGTTCGCACACTTACCTTAACCCGGTCCGTAACCTTCATACCACAGTGAAGAAAATAGCGAAGCGGCAGAAACAGCCCACTGAATTCTTTCCCTATGAAAGAATTCGATGTTCTGTAGCTTCGCTATTTTCAACGTTCGTTGTTTTGGGTTCAATATTATAACATTCAATGTTTTACTGCTTTGATGTTATAATATAAACCCGGTGTACCACCATACTATACATCAGTGTGACTGCACTATTATCCTTATTCTGTGCCATTTCCAAGTCATTCTGGAGATCCTCATGGATACTCTGGAGTACTTGGACTATTTTCTTCTGACTCTCTGTGGAAGTGGTCTGAGCCCTTAGTGATGTTACATCATATCTGTTGCTAGGCAGCCAATGCTTTTCATATTTCTTGGGGTAGCTGTAACAAAATCCTTTACCTTGCTATCTTTTTAAAGGTATCACTGTGGACACAGTCATCTTTGTCTGCTATCATTGTGAAACTGTTCACCTGGGTTTGGAGATACTGGTGTAGAGGTGCAAGAGTTATCCTCCTGTACAAATATGAGTAATGCCAGCATGTGTTTGATTTTGTGATGCACTGTCACTTCCTACAGAGTTACTAACATGTTGTGAGGTAAGAGATCCTGCCATTAAACTTGGGGGCCGTGTGCCACTTTCCTCAGGCTGCCTCATAAATATAACTATGGTACCACCACCACCAACACCACTACCATCATCATCACCATTAATAGCTATTCTGTTGCTGATGTCCTCCAAATGTACTGGTATATTAGAACTGTTAGTTTCTGCTGCTGACCCTGTAAAATGATTTGAAAACATTACTAATAATGAAATAGCATACACTACTATATTTTTATTAAAGAGGTGTGGAGAACACTTATCATGCACACAGCTTTCATTGCCATTCTGTGTGGATGTGGTAGGCTCATCTATTAATAGTAATCATGTATTAATGTAATCATTCCATGTCAGCATTCAACTTTCTATATAAATATATGTTACTGTTTTTAAACCAACCTTTCTGAGCAAACAAGTGTTGCTGCAGCAGTCATTGGTAATAGCCAGTATCCCCACCACCTCTGTTTATTCTAGTCCCATCAACTTTTGTGTCATAGTCATCCTCAAGGATGGAGAGGAGGTATTCCTCATCTGGTGTTAATGGGATAATTTTGGAGCCCCCCCCCCAGTACTTGTATGGGCAATTGCATTCCATCTTGCCTTGCTTCAAGCATGTCCTTCCATATCATTTGCCTTCATCTTGCACTGTGTTAATGTGCAGTTTCTTCCTCCAACAGCATTAATGTCCAGGACAACTTGACTCCAGACTTTTGATCTGTCCCCATCCCCAGACCCCCTTTTACCAAACAGATGTTTATCATATGTTCTAAGGGCTGCCATGAGGATATGTTTTTTTCTCATGACTGAAGTTATCCTTTCTTTGCCTTGGTCCCTTGTTTTGCATCATTACCACCTGTGGGAAAATATTCTACAGTCATACACAAAAAGCTTTTGATGTCATCATCTGTCAAACAACATAGCAATGAAGTGTGCTTGCCATCCTCATGTAAAAAAGTTAGGTAACACAAACCCCATAATTATATACACATGCAAAATCTCAGTCCACCCAAGTAAAGTTGTACTGTACTAATGTTTGCAGTATCATAAATACACTCAGAACAATAAAGCAATCACTTTATTAACAGATTCATCTGTGATGCCCCTGCACTGGCCCAGTAATCAAGGAGCCTCAATCCTCACTACTAGCACCAGTGAGTGATGTACATATTGGGAGGAAGACAAGTACACACACAGTAAAGTACAATTTTCCTTAAGAGCCCGCAGAGTTCACAATCAGTCTGGGGGTGGTTTCTTCCTCTTTCTCCAGATTCCCAATAAGACTCCCCACTGGTATAGCTATAGGGTTAAGATCTCAGCTGAGTGGTCAAGCCAAAACCTCCAGCACTTTCTCTGTCCAACCTGTGCTTTGTGCACCTGCCCAAATAGCTGACACACACACACACACACACACACACACACACACACACACACACACACACACACACACACACACACACACACATGCACACACACACACACACACACACACACACACACACACACACACACACACACACACACACACACACTTTGCAATTTGATTTATATACAAACACACAGACACTCCTGGAGTAAGCTGGCACAGGTTTACCAGCTATGACCCCTTCTGCCCAGACTAAAAGGTAGTTATCACTGCCACCAACCAGCTCTTTATCAGCTATTATAAGGCCCTTCAAAAGGGGAGAGCAATCCTACTGTGTAATGTTACTATTATCCAAATGGTAATTGTGACCAAGACTTTCGAGGCTATTTAAGAGTGGCCTGTACAGTATCATCAAATACATATGCAAGTACTCTGAGAGCTTAAATATCTCTAAATAAACCAGCCACAAATAAAAGGTTTAAATATATTTAATAATAAAAAATAGAAGCACAAGACAATACTCAATAACAACACAGTGACTACAGAGTTCAGAATCACAAGAAGTATTTTAAAACAACATCACAGGACAGTCTCAAATAAATACAGAAGTCATCTAAACTAATCTTCACTATATTCATATCCATATCTAAAATAAATCACTTTTCCATAGTTAGTTAATATTAGCAAGACGCAGGCAGAAGTGCTGATGAGTGGGATGTTCCTAGGTCCAAAAAAATATAGAAAAATTCACAGTCTCTGAGAGAGTTCCCAAATTAATATCAAAACATTACTGCTGGGTCAGCTGGATGACATCACTCTTTGTCACATGCCTTCAGTTCCCAGGCTAACAGAAACCAACATTTCTGTGCCAAAATGCTTACCTCTGGGATGTGCAGCTGCTAGGAAGTCACAGAGCAATAAAAACACTTTATATTTTAAACCTAGTAATTATTTCTGTTTCAAGACAATAGGAAAAACTTGAAGCTCTAGACATCCTGTCTTCTTGCTGTATTTACTAACTTTATAGCACATTGTAAAACAATTTTCACTTTTTTTTGAAGTTTTGCAAGTTAACTCTGTATGTTCCAACTTCTACTATCAAAACATACATTTGCATAGGTATGCATTTTTACTCTTTTCCAGTAGGGTGCACCTTGTACATTCTTGAAGCTCAGTACATAACATACTGTTCAACACACACTTCGGCACCAGTAGTTTAATATGTATATAACATATAGTTCTCCTACATTTGTAAGACAAACATATGAATCACATTAATATTCACAAATCACTTATGATTATTTACAAAATTCCATATAGCTGGGCTAGAAGTATCACATCATTTCCCCCCTAGCCCTTACTATTGTCATTTATTCATAATACTGTAATTTTTCATTCTTCAGTGTTGCTCAGAAATCTCCAAGAAAAGACACATGTATATTCAGCCAACATCACACTCGCACCACTTCAGTACTTCACAATTAAAATGCATCACTATTATTTCCACTGATAGTATAATGATTTTCCATTTACAAATGACAGCTTTATATTATTCACTAATACCACTGTAGTATGTCCATCATATCAATAAAGTAGATATTTCTTCAAGTTAACTCGCAGATTTTTTTTTATAATTTTGAAGTGTTTCCTATTAAATTATAATATGGAACAAACAAATCCGGGGTACAATACGAAAACTCAACAATCACTGCCAGTGCAGACAGTGGTCACCGAGTTCAACAAACCTTTATTTCACTGAGTGCTTCTGTTCTAAAAAAACAGAACTTCATCCGAGTAATCATCTCAATCAACCTCACCCTTTTTTAAAAACATCAGATCAATCAAATGTTAAATGCATGAATAATTAATTAGTTAATGTCCACGTGAATGCATTGCTCACCCATTAAAAACCACAAAACCTTTTCTAATTCTAACTTGCACTTAGATTCTAACTTGCACTTAGATAGCTGTCACCCTTATTTAAAAAGAAGGTATAGTAAAAGGTCTAATGGTTTGTTTGTCCAGACTTATTAATTTAGAATCTCTGTTTTTATCAGAAGTAGATTATTTGATTAAATTGTTCTGTGAAAGAAGTTACCCTACCAGTTTACTGATGGATATTAAAGATGAAGTTGTCAAAGGAAGAAATTCAAAGTTTTGCTCTTTGATGGGTAATGACAAGCATTTAGGGAAGGCACCTGAGCTTGTCCATGAGGAACAAACTAATTTGTATACTCTGTACAGTTCATTCTTTATCTTACCTTTCAATAGTGATGCTTATAGGCATGTGAGAGTAGTAAGTAAGAACTGGAATATGATTTTCTTTTTTTGATGAACTGAAGGTTAAGTTGAGTGAAGTCCCACAGGTTGTTTTTAGTAAAGGGAAAAATCTTAAAGAATTGGTTGAATGTGACATGACCACTTTGAAGGGTAAACATAATAATATGACAAAATGTAGTTGATGTAAGCAATGTTGTTTTATTCATAAGGGACTACATATTTCAGTTGAAGAGTCCAATGGAACATTTCCTTGTTTTTGTAGAGAAAGCTGTGACTCTAGTGTAGTTATATATATAGCACATAGTGTTTCCTCTCCTGCCTATTATATAAAGGAAACAATTAGAAAATGAATGGATAGGATTCAGGAACATTACTGTGACATTAAAAAGAAAAGAACCACTAATGCTTTGTTTAATCACATCATGAGTTGTACAAATATTAAGAAGTGTGTGTTTTTTATCGTGGATTTCATGCAATATAGTCATAGAGGTGGTGACATCGATGCTTTTTTGAGTTTCGTGAGATGACTTGGCAGCTCAGACTTAATGCGAGTGTTTACCCTGGTCTGAGAGATGTCATCTCAATTGGTAGCATGTTAAGAATGACAGTCTTAATTTTGTGAATTAGTTTAGGTGTGAGGTTTTATAGAAATTTATAAAATATTTTTATAACTTGTTTTCTTTATTTACTTTCATATGCTGTCTTAAATTTTATTATGATTAGCTGCATTTGGCTTTTAATGGGTGTACATTCATGTGGACATTAACTAATTAATTATTCATGTATTTAACATTTGATTTGGTCAAATGTTTTTTTAAAAAGGGGGAGATGATTGACATGATTACTCTGATGAAGTTCTGTTTTTTTTTTTAAATGAAAATGTTCAGTGAAATAAAGGTTTCTTGAACTTGGTGACTTCTATCTGCATTGGTAGCGATTGTTAAATTACAGTATTTCTAAAAATTTTTTGTTACTTTAAAAAATCTAGTTTTTCCTACATCATTAGCCATGTAACTTGAGTAATTACAAGCTAATACAGTGGTATTAATCTGTTTCACATAAACTCAGATCCATTTATGCATTTTCTGTGAAAATTAGGCCATTTTATGCTTAGCTCTATGAATCACAGTAATATATGAATGTGTAAGGCCACTTATCTGCATAACTAGATTTTGGATACTCATGAATGTATCCTCAGTTTCATATAAATGGGCTGTGGAAAGAGGCAGAGTCCACAGCAGTCTTCATCACTCCCCAGAAGTTTTGTATGGATAACCTCAGATTTGCTCAAAACTGAATGTATTTAGAAAAAAAAATGGACTCATATGCATGACAGTTTAACAACTATGAAGTAGAATCCCTACCCATCTAGCATCATTTGGCACACTTTCTCACCTCAAGCCACATCAACAATTAAGAAAAGTTGGTAGTTATCCACAAAAAAAATTCTGCAAAAAGAACACTCACCAAAAACAAACAAAAAAAATAATTATAATACTGCTTCTCAACTGCACAAGGTATGTGTAAATGACATTTAGGTGTAATACTCCAAAAAGGTAGCTAAGATGATGCATGGCAGCAGTAGCAACTGTAAGTAACATAAAGAAAAATGATGATTGTAAAAACACATTTGTGATAAAGCATTATTGGTTAAACCAAACTTGCCAATAATACCAGTACCTCCTCTAATGCCCCTGCTGGTTTACTGAGTTTGGTTAAGGTGGTATCACATTCCAGAATGAATTCCAAAACCTGTGAACCACAGCTCTGCTTGTACTTTTTTCATTGGGGTTCTTACATTTCAAATGATAGTGGCACTTTTGAAGATACAAGACCTTGCTCCAAGCTGTACAGGTATGGAGATCTTGAAAATCATGTACCTTCTTAGTGAGTCGTGCCTAGATAAGATCAAGTTGTGCATCTGTGGTTCTGCATGGAAAAGATTGAAGGCTGTGGAAGCCGAGGTACCAGAATAAATTTTTCTGTGCATCTGTTCGTGTTGGTCCTGCCTTTTATGGTGGTTTTGTGTAAAAGATTTATATAGAAAGCAAAAAAAAATACATTTCAACATAACTTCATTTACTATTGCATTACCTTAGGTTGTAGTTCAATTACATCCAAATAATTATTGTAAGGAAAATATTTTGTTTGTGTAGGCCAGAAAAAAAAATATTAGTATAATAATTTAAAAGAGATTTCTTCCACAATATTAACTGCATGTACAAGATGGCTGAATTCTTAGTCAGGCACCACACCCTACTCAGAGTGTAGGTTGGGGGAAGTGGCTAAGGTTACAGTCTCCAGTGAATGAGTAGCACATACTTCAGTGAGAAATGAAACATAATACAACTCTATTACTTCTGTACACATTTTTAAATCATCCCTTAGTATGCTTAAAATTATTAGACAGAAAACTATCAAACCACACACTTTTTTTTTACAGTTAAGGAATTGCAAACTTTATTGAATTGCTACATTTTTCTGTATGTAAACATCTCCTGCCAGAACATAGTTCACAGACTGTTAAATGTAAAGCATAATATTTTAAAACAACATACCACCAAAAGTGTAACAGTTTATTTATAACTTGCAGTAAAGGGAAGCTTGGTACAAAATGAATATTCAGTTATTAATAAAAAATTAAACCAATGCAGAGTAAGCAAGTCCAGCAGTGAATGACATGTTGCATTTTAGCAATAGTGATATCAGTAATATTTAGGAAAATAGAGGTGAAATTCAGGTAAACAATAATTGTCTTTTGCCTTATCTTTCTCTCCATGAAGAAAATTGCATGTAACAGGTTACAGCTGAAAAAGAGAACAGCTAAGTTGGCTGAAGAAGCTGGTATGCAAAAATAAAGTAGTAAATCATATTGTATGTGCATTCAGTACAATAGTGCAACCAAATGTAAAAGATATGTCAAGATATAACTGCAATATTCTGTCTGTAATAGATTTTATAAGAAGTAAGCATTTATATAAAGTGTTTAAGTATAGCATTGCAAACAACAGCATATTGGGCACAAATACAATCATTTATGCATGTGAATTACACTGCAAATGCAAAGCTCACCAGAACTTGATAGAAATACACTCTCTTCCTAGGTATACATAAGCACTTCCCATATAATTTTATCCATAGTATGCATATGCTTTTTCATACAATTCTTCACATGTGCACATAGGCAATTCCCAAAACAGTAGTTCCCATATGGACAATCACTTCACATACATTCTGTTTTACTTCAATAAAGATTTATAAAAATTAAAAAAAAGTTTTAAAGTGAGAAATTGAATGCTGTGCAACATGATATGTGAATTTGTTGAATGTGTTTTTTCTTTTGTGCCCCCTACTTTTCTCTCTCTCTCTTTTTTTTTTTAATTATGCATTCCTTTCTCTTTTTTCATATTATTTCCCTCCCATTTATGTTCATTTTTTTACAGATCCAAATTTTACATGAGCAAACCGGGAAATTAATTCCTTGGTTAGGGAGCATTCGCCATCTGCTCATTCAGGGATGTCCTTCCAGGTTCAGGGGAGGGGCACTGGTCCTGAATGTTTCCCAGCACATGATAAGCTGGCAAGCCTGACTGAATGCAAGACATGGCTGTGGGCATTCTGGAATAGGTCATGGACAGACAGATTCAGCCAGTCAAGGCCTTCCTTCAACATGTTCAAGACATACTGTCCCAGTTGGTGGTGACAGTTGGTGGTGACTACTGCACCACCACAGGCTTCTACCTCCTCAACATTGGTGTATTCCACTTTGCCACCATCTTGCACTGGAACCATTTGAGGATGTATGTACTGGGGACTCCTGATGCTACCACCCTCAGCATCCCTTCTTCACTTCTCTTTTTTCAAACACAACTTACCTAGTTTCCACCCACACCACCCTCACATATAAAAATATTTGAAAAAACAGGGGGCCTATTCCCCTCCAAACACATAGTGCTCCTCCTCTCCCACCTCCTCCAAATAAATTTGATGTGTTCCTGCTGTGTCTCCTTCTTTGTTGTGTCTCCCCTTTTTCAGTCTTTTTTAAAGAAACCAGTAGGGTGTCCACATAAGGATACTCCTATGTAAAACATGTTATACCACTTTATTTTTTATTTTTAATATCAATAAGAAAAGCTGCACAATCTGCTGTTTGCCTTGAGTTTGTCAAGTCTGACTGCACATGGTAGCATCCATTCACAATATCTGAATACATACAAATAAATACGAAGGCAGTATTTTTCAAAAAGTACTTCATATGTACTAAATGCTTAACTTTAGGTACTTTACACTTTTGAGGTAGATGAAGCTCAATAATTAACAATTAACAGTTAAGATAGGAAGAGATGAGATTAAAAATGATGATGTATAACCAATCTGCAGGGAAGTCTCCAGGAATAGATGGTATTCTGGTGGAAGTTATGAAAGCTAGGAGAGAAGAAAGTAAAACGATCTAGAAGATTTTGGTTAACATCATTTTAAAAGGAAGGGAAGCACCAACATCCTGGAAAAAAGCAGTGGTGGGTATAATACCTAAAGACATTAAAGACCCATCTGATACAGCTTCATATTGGCCCATTTCAATTCAAAACCATGATTATAAAGTGTTTATGTGTATAATGGCTAATTGAATAGCAAAGTTGTTGCCAAAAATTGATTGGCAGAGTTATTTAGCAGTTATTTAACTTTGATAACCACATGATCACTGCACATTAAAGATGGTAAAAGGTGACGTGAGGCAACGATTATGTCATACATATGTTGCCTCCCCTCTTAAATTTTCCAGAGATAGATGTGAATAATATTGATTCTACAGCATTAGTAAGGAAATTATTTACAACCTGTGTTCAGAAATAACAATTGCTGATGATTGTAACCAAACCTACCATGGAACAGAACCACACTGATCTGTATCTATCAGTTTTAGCTGTCAAATGCTCACCAACTAACATTCATTTTTCCATCAGTATAACAATATGGCATTTTCCAGTTTCATACATTCAGCTTTTAAAACTCTACTTTGAAGTTGCAAATGGTTTTATGAAAAAAAAATGCATCCTAGAAATGAGCTGGCTTTGGGTTCTGTGGTTTTCCTTCCAATGCAGTAATGGTGTATTTTTTAGAGAGATAGAAAGCATGTTTAAAATGTGATTTACAATATATGCAATTTTGTGGGGTAAAATTACATTAAATTGCAAATCATAAGAATGAGTTTGTATATTTTCAGGGTTAGTGAATAAAGGGGCTAATCCAGTATGCTGATTAATGATAGCTATCTATTTAACAAAAAAATTATTTATTCTCAAAATTAGGCATGCTTTTTAAACCTTCTATATACATAAAAATCAATTGCATACTGGCAATAACAATCAAGTATGTTAATAAACCAAAGCTATCATTCACCCAGTAATTGTCCAACTTGTTCTTCAAAATATCTAAACTAGTGTTTGCTTTAATATAATTTGGTAGTCTATTCCATGCATCAGTTACTCTTTCAGAGATCCAAATAATATGTGGGGCATAGGCTGAGATTATGAGGAGGGGTACAAGCTAGAAATGGTGTACAAATTGTGGTGAGACAGAGGTTTCAGGAGGCAGAGAGGATTATCATCAGAATTAATGACATACGCATGGCAATCAGACTCCAGTGCTCCAGTGTAATGATAGAACAGTATTCATAATATCAGCCTATGCCCCAGAATAGGGTTGTGATTGTGAGGAAAAGAGTGCATTCAGACAGCAGTTGTAGGACCTACTAGATAAAACAGGACAACATGAATTGGTGTTGATAATGGGTGACTGGAATGCACATATTGGGACAGACAGAGCAGGATATGAGGACTGTCTGGGTCCATATGAGTGGGCAACAGGAATAAAGAAGGAGAAGTCATTCTAGACTTCTGTCTGGCAAATGGCATGCCAACACATGGTTCAGAAAGAGAGACAGTCACAAGATCACATACAAGAGTAGCCAACATGCAACTCAGGTAGACTTCCTCTTAGTAAGGAAAAGGCACTGGGGTAGAATGCATGATTGCAAGGTTATCCCCAAAGAAATACTCAGCCCGCAGCATAAACCACTAGTTGTCACAATCAACTGCAGGCAGTGTTCAGAGAAGGTTCTAAGGTCAACAGAGACCAGGTTGAAGACTTGGAAGTTGACTGGAGAGAAAAGTTCAACAGTTCAAGGAATTACTCAGGGCTCTAGCACCCCAAGAAGAGGAGGAAATAGGTGGAGTTGAACAAGAATGGCAGTGCCTTAAAACAAGGGTGTTAGGACTACAGAAAAGAATGGGTGTCCAGCCAGGTACTGAAATAAGGCACATAAGGAAAACTAGAGGTGGAATGCAGAAGTTCAGGAAGTCATAAAAAGAAAGAAGGAATGCAGGAAGAAGTGTGACAGAAAATACTAACCAGGCTAGGAAGGACTACTGGCTGGATTAAAAAGAAGCTAAGAAAGAAGTTGCAATAGCAAAGAATAGGGCATCAGAGACACTCTAGCATCTTCTGGAAAGTGACTCAGTAAGTGGCACAAAGAAACTATATCAAGTTGCAAGGCAAAGACAGAAAGATAAAGAAGATAGTCAGGCACCCTTCATTAGTGATGCCAGCAACAATCTGCTCACCAGTCCACAGACATCAAAGAGTAGTTCCAGCAGCTTCTGAATGAAAAAAAAAGACACAGAAGCCATACTGCCCCAGAAACAGCTTACAATAAGAAAAGAGGAGGGACCCACCCTAGAAGAAGTAAGAACAACACTAAGGAAAATGAAGTCAGGGAAAGCAGCAAGCTCAGATGAGGTCACAGCAGATATGATAAAGATGCTGGGTGAGATAGGGGAGAAATGGCTCCTGAGGGTATTAATAGCAGTGTGGAGAGAAAGGTGTATCACAGATGACTGGAGAGTAAACATACTTGTGCCAGTGTACAAGAACAAAGGGGACATCCACAACTGTGGGCAGTACAGAGGCATCAAACTCCTATCACATTGCATGAAAGTTCTGGAGTGGGTGCTTGACAAATGGATACACAGAGTAGACGAATGTAAGATGGGAGATTAGCAGTTCAGATTCAGATCAGAATGCAGCACAATTGACCCAATGTTTGCAGTTATTTTTTTTTTTATTTTATTTTATTTAACATTTGTTGACAGGGAAAGTCCAACTAGGTTCCACAGATCCTGTTTTCAGCGGAGGCCCGGGGAGAAATGCTCCAGAAGCATGTCTTTAGAATTCATAAATTCCAACGCCCTGGATCAACTAATCCATAGTCCCACCAGGGGCTCCAGTATCCTAGACCTGGTCATTACCAACATGGAAAATCAATGCTCCACACCTATGGTCACCCCCTTGTTAGTCAGGTCTGATCATAAGCTAATCACCCTTAACATCCACATCCCACCCCCACCCCCCCCCCAGTAAGGAAACCTCCATAAAAAACTTCTCCAAAGCCAACTTCATGCTACTCAAGTCAGAAGTTCCAAACTTCATGACACCCATGCAGACAGGAACTGAAAGTTCAACTGCTGAATCCTACACTAAGGCACTGTATGAGCACATCCACTCATGCATGAATCGTGCCATCCCAAGTAGAACCAAGATGCACTTCTCCAAAAAAAGGAAGCCAATCTGGTGGTCCCCTGCCATAAACAAACTTTACAACAAAAGGAAGAAACTGTTGCAGAAAAGAGGAAAATCACAGGATGCAAAAAACTCCCTTAGCAGCCCCAGAAAGAAGCCGAGATCCCTCATAAAATCCTCCAAAGCTAGTTACAAAAATAAAATTGCCAAAGATTCCAAAGACAACTACAAGGCATTCTATAACTATGTCAAGAATATAAATGGCAATGCTCAGATCTGCTCTGAGCTAAAACAGAATGGCATTAAATATACTGATCCCAAGGATATTGCCAATATCCTGGCAAATTGATTCAGTGCCAACTTCACCCCCCCTCTCACCCCCTAAATGGCCCATCTCAATACCGGAAGATTGCCAAATTCTGGTAATAATGGCCACACAGGTAAAAACGCACTCTCCAAAGCTAAGAATACAGCATCCATGGGACCAGATGACATCCCAGGCTGTGTACTACATGAACTACAATATGAACTGGCACCTCACCTAAGTGTCATGTTTAATCATAGCCTCACCTCAGGTTTCATGCCAATTGAGTGGCGCAGAGCTACAGTTATCCCACTCCACAAGGGGGGATCCACCTTGGATCCCAGAAACTACCATCCCATCAGTCTGACAAGCCTTATCTGCAAGGCCATGGAGCGTATTATCATGGAACTTATAAACAAAGACATTGGCAACCTTCAAACACTGGACCCCACCCAGTTTGGGTTCGTGAAGGGCCAATCTTGTGTCCAGAACCTGACTGACTTCTTTGAATCAGTCTCCAGAGCCATGGACAATGATAAGGTGGTCCACACAGCCTATCTAGACCTTAACAAGGCCTTTGACACCATCCCCCACTCTGGAATCATAGATAAACTTACTAAGCTTGGCATGAATCCCTACATCACCCAATGGGTTGCTAACTGGCTTACTGATAGAACCCACACTGTAAAAGTTGCCGACTCCAAATCCAGCTCCGAATAAGTGACAGGTGGAGTACCTCAAGGTTCAGTCCTGGGACCGCTCTTGTTTGGCATCTACTTCTCTGAAGTACAGGCCAACACTAAGGGACTCTGGCTAACAAAGTTCGCAGATGACTGCAAACTGGGAGCCATTATAGAATCCCCAAATGATGTGGATACTCTACAAAAGGGCCTTACAGAAATGGATGCTTGGTGCCAGAGCCATGAGCTCAAGCTCAATGCCAAGAAATGTATAGTTATCCCCTTTGGGAAAAAACATGTACCCGTGAATTACCATATAGGTGGCACTACACTAAACACCAAAAGTGTGATAATAGACTTAGGGACACAGGTGAACAGTGGCCTCACCTTTGATAACCACATCGCCACAAAAGTCAGGAAATCCTTCTATGTGGCACACCACATCACTAAGGGCTTTTCATCCAGAAAAAAGGAGGTCATTGTCCCACTGTACTCATCCCTCATTAGACCCATTATAGAATACAATGCCCCATTTGGTATGTACCTCTCAAGACATCTGCAACAACTGGAAAGGCAGCAGAAATACCTCACTAAAAGAATCACAGGCCTAAAGCAGATGCCCTACGCTGACCGCTTTAAAAACTCCAGCTATACTCTGTTGCATATCGTCTACTCAGAGGCGATCTCTGCTTAACATACAAGGCCATGTCAAACCCAGAGCTGCTGGACATGCTACACTTAAAGAAATCCCAATCCCTCAGAGCCACATGCTCCAGGGATCTAAACCTTGTCATCACAATAAACAAAACATGCTGGAGGGATAGGTTCCTGACCCAGAGACTCCCCAGACTCTGGAATAGTTGCCCATGCATGTCAAGCAGAGTGCCTTTTTGGCCCTCTTCAAAAGGAACCATGACAATTGGATGGGAGAAAGGAAATTCACCCCGGGGATCACGTCAGTCACCCTGCTAGACAGATTGTAGAGATATCACTGAACTTCACCATGCAGTGTAATACTGCTTCTGAATCTAGACAGGGGTCAAGGGAAGCAAATAGTGTGGGAAGAAATAGCCAGGGAATTGTTATGGCTAGGCTTGTATAGGCCCTAGGGCTGATAGTTTAGTATCAACCTATGAACCTATGAACCTATGAACCAGTGAGACAGATGCTTGAGAAGAAGCTAGAGATGAGGAGACAGTCCAACTGGGCATTCCTAGACTTGGAGAAAGCATATGACAAGGTCACAGGAAAGCTGATCTGGGCAGTACTGTCATGGTTTAAAGTCCCAGAGACATTGGTAGAATTAGTGCAGGCTATGTACAAGGACCCAATGACTCAAGTACAAACAGTGTTTGGCCTCACAGAGGGGTTTCCGGTGGGAGTGGGAGTGGGTGTACACCAGGGTTCAACTCTGAGCCCATTGCTCTTCATACTGTTGATGGACTACATTAGCAAAGAGGTCAGAGGGCACAGATCACCAAAGTTGTTGTAGGCAGATGATGTGGCATTACAGGCAGACTCTGAGATAGAACTTCAGCAAAGGATAGGAGAATGGAATGCAAGACTGAAGGCACATGGGATGAAACTAAGCACAGATACGATGGTGTTAATGGCAACACATTTGGGAAATCAGAAGAAACTGAGAACAGAAATAGAAGGGAAGACAGTGGAACAAGTAAACAGCTTCAAGTATCTGTGAGGAGTGGTTGAGGAGAAGGGAAGTCTGAATGAAGAGGTCAAAGCTAGAATCAGAGGGGCTGAAGCCAACTTGCATAGAGTGTCATGTGTAGTCTATGACAGAAGAATGCCAAAGAAGCTGAAAAGGAAGGCGTACAAGACAGTGGTGTGACCAGTACTACTATATGGTACAGAAACTTGGGCAATAAAGGCAGAACAGTTGAAGAAGCTAGAAGTGATGGAAATGAAGTGCCTGAGAAGGGTGGTAGGATGCACACTGTGGGACATACAAAGAAATTAGGACATAAGAGCAGAAGCCAAAGTAGCTCCAATTGCAGAAAAGCTCAAAGAGAACAGATTACGGTGGTTTGCACACATGCAGAAAAGCAGCCAACAATCTGGTGAGGAAAATTTGGGACAGACAGGAAGAAGGTAAGAGAAAGCGAGGACATCCAGCAAAGAGGTGGATGGATTGTATGAAAGAAGATCTCCGACATTCAGGCATGAATGTTGAAGAAGGCAGGAGTGTGGCACTGAATCGTGAGAGTTGGCGACAGTTAACACGATACCCCGACCCCATGCAGAAAAAAAAATTTGAAAAAGGAGCTGACGACGATGATGATTTAGATATATATATATATATATATATATATATATATATATATATATATATATGTGTGTGTGTGTGTGTGTGTGTGTGTGTGTGTGTGTATATATATATATATATATATATATATATATATATATATATATATATATATATATATATATATATATGTGCTGATACATGGTTTCAAGTTCCAACCTTTCCATTTTTGACAATAATTTATACAAAATAATCTTTTCAGTTATATTTCCTGCAAGAGAAAGTAAGCATATGTTTTTTTATGATGCTGGGTTTGTCCTATTCCCCTTTCCTTTACAGACAGTTTATCAAAGGCATGTCTCCAGCATTGTATAAGTCTCCCCATAGACATATTGAATAACAAATATAATGGTACTGTAAGTTCATTCTGTAGTGTTCTACGACCATAAATATTAATCCCATTCCCTACCTGTGTTTTTGGGTCCAGTTTGCATTATTCTTTTTTGTTATAATCTAATGTAGTTTCAGAATTTAAAGTTACTTGGAGGTTACTACAGAAATTAATCATCTGCTTTGTGGAGTCAAACTGTTTTGCATAAGATTTTATAAATATATTTATAATCTGTTGTGTTTGAGAATAGATTTTGCAAACAACATACAGTTTTTTTGATATGTATGTTTTATTCCATGATACCTTATGTATCTATTAAATTGTTTTCTATTACCTTTATTTACATGTTCAATGTTTTCCTGATCCTGTCTCACACTCTGTTTAATTTGTCTGTTTAGTTTGTTTATTTTGCTTTTTAATATTAAAGTTCTACCACATTCCCCTTGCTAGTATTTTTTATCTCAAATATTAATTAATTTGTTGTTATGAAATATATTCTCCTGACTTTTGAGCTCCTAGATTCTGATGTTTAACATGCTTTTGAATTTTTAATAATAAAAAAATCAGTTTCAAAACTTGCTATATTCCTTCTGTAGTCTTTCCACTGAAGGCATCAGTCCATTTACAATTATGCAGTGACTGTTTTGCTTTGATATTATCTGTTATTAATCTTCTAAGCATTAGTTTAGACTTCATTTTTGGCAGAATTATCTAGCAGTTATTTAACCGTTATAACCACATGATCATTGCACATTAAAGATGGTAAAACGTGACATGAGGCAACGATCATGCCCATAGGACTATAAACAATGTCCAGTACTTTCTGTTCCATGGTAGGTTTGGTTACAATCACCAGCAATTGTTATTTCTGAATACAAGTTGTAAATAATTTATTTACTAATGCCATACACTCAATATTAATCAAGTCTGTCTCTGGTAAACTTAGAACACCATCTACTTTTAAATTTTCTCCAGTGGTAAATTTAAGATACCATCTATTTTGAATTTCCTCCAGTATTCCATGCAAGAAATGTATGAATTCCTGTAGGACATCACCATGACTATTATTGTCTATACACCCCAACAATTCTAATATATTCCAGGGTTGTCTTTATTATAACAGTTACACAATCTATGTATTGTTGGTTGTTATCATCAGTCAGATAATATTCACAACACTCTTTAATCTCTATCATAACACCTCTACCTGAATTTTGTTAGAATGTCTAATATAGTAAAAAGTTTTGTACCCTGACTGAACTGCTTTGCAGTCATTGTTTATTAGTAATGTTTCACTAACAACAAGAACAACAATCTTATGCAAATGTAGAAAATTTTCCAATGCAGTACCTAATACTAATGCTTCTTCTGTTTATAACCAGTGAAGATAATGCATTTGTTGCTCTGTGAACTGTTACATTTCTGACCTATTTGTATAACTTAAATATTATCATATTTCTGCTGCAAAAATTCTCTTACCTTGTCTTGGCAAGTGGACTTATTCCTGATAAATATGTGTAACGAAAATTAGGCTTGGACATTCTGCACATTGACCATTTTTTTCATTAAGGTATTTACCCCCAAAATCTTTTTTTTTTTCTTTTTTTTTTCACTCGCAGTCACCTGACTTTTTTTTCTATATTCAATTTGTGAAAAATATGCCCTAACACGTGTACAGAGTATGCTATCTATGAGGTGCTATAAGTTTTATACTAACAGTCAGTGAGTCCATGAAGATGAGATCATTTGAACCAATGTGAATAAAACACCTCCATGCTTTCTCACATTAATGCATTCTCAGGCCCTACTCACATCCTGTATTTTTGGTCTGGGTAAGTATTACTTATTTGATGTTCATTATCTTTGATGCAAATGTAAGTATCAGTTCCTTTAATAACTGAATCTCCAATCATTAGTATACCGTTGTTGACTAGATCTGGCACTGTATGA
Organism: Protopterus annectens; assembly: GCF_019279795.1. Taxonomy (NCBI): domain Eukaryota; kingdom Metazoa; phylum Chordata; order Ceratodontiformes; family Protopteridae; genus Protopterus; species Protopterus annectens. Next base: position 1,932,847,293 of record NC_056726.1, read on the forward strand.
TATCTTTAGGAGGCTTTAGCTATTTTGTGTGGTTTGATGAAGGTGTATCTTAATAAACTGAGAGAGATTATGCACTAAAAATTTCTCAATATTCTGTGTTATACAGGAATATCTTAACCTCCTGATGTATGACTTGATGAATAGTTCAAGGTTCCACAAAAATACTATTAATCGATCCTTTAGTTTTTGTTGGAATGAATTTACTGACTTGACTAGAAAGCATAGCAACATTAAAAAATAAAGTCCTATACTGAACTTCAAACCTGTAATAAAACAGCTGTCTGAACTGCTAGGCATTCGTCATACTCTTGTGCTTTATTTAGATGTTATCCACTTTCCAATCCTGTACATTGGCTTCCTCAAAATAAAATGCACGTATCCATCTTCTTAACATTAAACACAACCTGTGTCTGCTAAAAAAGTTTAAAATACACAAGCACACACTTCTCCATCACTCTTATTTCAAGCGATGTGCTTGATTATGTCTCACATTTTTGCTTTGTGCAACTTAAAATTAAGGAATCTTTGAGCAATGCTGCTTGAATAATTAAATAAATACAATAATGATTAAAGTTATCAACATCAAAAAAATCAAAACTTGAAGAATGATATTGCTAAATTTGCAGCAAATATCCCTTTCAGAACCCAGTACTGCACAACAATAAAAAGCCTAAACTGGTTAGAACTACCCCACCAGCTAACATATGCACAGCTTCTTACCATATATAAAAGTATGCAGCATCCATCTGCTTGTCCAGCACTAAATACCATTCTACACAATTATGTTCCCAGTCAGTCATTATGACCCAATGACCAAAAACTCCTGTCTGTCCATAAAGGTATCAAATCTGCTTGGCATTGTCTATACTTGTGCCATATTGCTAAAGCCTGGAACTACTTACCTGTATCCATCAGGTCAATACCCTCCCTGCTATCCTTAAAAAAACATTTTGAAAGACTTCCTATCCTAAATCTGGCTCTGTTCTTGGTCAACACCAGGATAAACTATATCCCTAAATGTGAACAAGTACTTATCCATGCCTCACACCTCCTTACTCTCCTTCCTTCACTCACCTCCTTACTTCTATCATTTTCTCTCCATCGGCTTTCTATCTATATATAAATCATAGGTCTCTTTTTTCCTCACTTCATATTACAGTTCTTGTCAGTATTATACTAACTTGCCTTTAATTTCTTTATAAACCAACTAAAATTTGTCTAAATATTAAATCATTGTCATATAACTTGTATCAATATTTCACCAAATGTTTTCATACTGTGTCTAATTTGGTATAATTATTTAAACTGTAGATGTCATTTGTATTATTTTTGAAGATTGTAAAATTATCATTCTTAATATGTTTTGTAATTCTCTGAAATGTTTCTCCTTGGGCCTCCGCTAAAAATGGGCTCCTACCCATTCAGACTTTCCTGGTAATTAAATGCCAATAACTAAATGCATAAATCAATACACAAGTAAATAAACATATTTACAGCAGAAATACAGCAGAAAATGCATGTTAATTCAAGTCCTCTTATCCCTTAAACTTTCTAAGTATCACTGTTACTTAAAAATGTGCCTACTTTGCTATTTTGCCCCTCATTATAGTTTACTTTGTCTCTGATGTATGACTTGAGAGCTATTCCACAGTGGAATGAATTAGTCTAATCTTAAGATATGAGGCTACAAGCAAGTTTAACTTTAGTACTTCATGACCAGAGTAGGAGGCCTGAATTAAGTTTAAAGATATATTGTTACTCAAGGTTCAGGCTTAGATCAGGTATATGCTTAACTTGATCCCCTTCAAAAGATAGAAAGCTTAAAAGACTGAAAATCAAAATATCTAAAACAACATATTGAAAATGGAATTTGCCCTTTCTCCAGTGTAGTGCAGTCTTAGAGTTTGTATATTTAAATGGATCTACTTCAGAAAACTGAAATACCAGTAGGCTGACTTTCACAATCCCGAGACGAGAAAGCCAAAAACCACAGAAAACCAATGCCCTGGAAAACCAACTTCCAACTACATGTAAGTAACCACTTAGCCAACATGTTGTACTTTGCCCCTTACCCCTGTGGTAGTGCAACCTCAAAGTTGGTATATATAGTTAAAGGGGGGGGGGGGTCAATTTGCTCCAGGTTTAATTTTGTTGTTTTTTTTGTCAAGTGGTTACTTAACTGAAGTTGGAAGTTGGTGTTTCGGGAGGTAGGTTTTCTGTGGTTGTCGGCTTTCTCATGTCAGGATTTTAAAAGTTGGCCTTCTGGTATTTCAGTCTTCCAAGTAGACACATGTAATTAGCAGGGGTTGTAGAGGGTACAATCCACCACATGAGGGGTGCAGGGGGGCTTGCCCCCTACATTAAAAATATTTTTGATATTTTGAGTTATAGATATTTTGATTTTCAGTCCTTTGAACTTTGTGTCTTCTGACATCAACCCACCTAACCATATGGCTTAAGTATTGTCTTAAAGTCTTATGGTTGGCATTAGTTATCAAGGATTCTGAAAAGCTGGTATAGTCTTACAACAGCAGTGAAAGTGACAATATGGAATTATTTTATGCATTTTCCAAATTACCAGCCAGCCTTAGCAGTTGATGTTATTTATTTTATTTATTTATTATTTTATTTTCAGTTTGATGACCGGGGAGGTCCACTGGGCTCAAGGAGCCCGTTTTCAGCAGAGGCCCGGGGAGAAAAGCTCCACAAAACATAGCAGACATGGTAACAATTAAACAATTAGTAAAAATTATGTAGTAAAACATAAGCACAGTAGAATATCAACATAGTATGGTATACAGTGCATATTTACATGTAAATACAATTAGAGGTCGATATTACAGAGTCACCATTATACTGAGGTTTTAAATCTTCTGAGAATGCTATGAAAGAAACATTTGTAAGAAAACAGTAAATATGAATGAACTCCTATTGGGTAAGGTGGAAGGTAGTTTATGTATATGTATGTATTCATGTATTAGGCAGGATTAGGTAGGTAGAGTGCAAGTGCATTTCCTGTTATTGGAGAGGTAGGAATGGAGCTGGGTTTTGATGTGATCAAAGTTTTGAGAAATTCTTAGAGAGGGAGGAAGAGAGTTCCATTTTTTGGCTAAGGAAAAGGACAGGAGAAGCTGACCTGAGGGACGGTTTGGTTTGTATACAGAAATGAGATTTTGGTGATCAGATCTTAGAGTTCTGTGAGGGGTATATAGTGGTAAGATATTAGTTAGTGCAGGACACTTAGTGGGTTTAAAAATGAGTTTGTGGGCTGTAGTGATTTGGAGGTAGTCCAGGTAGTTGGGAAGTTCTAGCCATTGCAGTAGGTGGAGAGGTATGCAGTGGTGGGTAGAGTACTTGGACTTGGTGGCAAACTTTGAGATTTTGTTGTAACAGGATTCAAGTTTAGAGGAGATAGAGGAAGATAGGTTAATTAGTAGAGGGGCACCATACATCAGAGATGGTAGTAAGTAGGTAGTGGTGAGGGTCTGTCTTGTGGAAGGGGATAGAAAATGGGAGTTTCTGTACAGCATGCCAAGTTCCTGATGTGTTTTCTTAATGTTTAACTGAATATGGGTGTCAAATTTGAGATGTTCATCAATAGTGACCCCCAAGACGTTTAGCAAAAGGAACAACTTCAATAGTGGAGTTGGCATGGCTGATAATGCTGAACAAGGTTTTGTCAAGAGGGTGAGATTTAGAGGGAGAGAATAGTAGAATTTTAGATTTGTTGGCATTTAGAGAGAGGTGATTTTGAAGCATCCAGTTCTCAGTGGTGGAAAAAGCAGTTTAGGTTTTTGTTTGGACTACTTGGAGGTTAGAAGCAGAGCAGACTAGAGTTGAGTCATCTGCATATTGGACAATTTTGGTGTTAGGAATAGCTGTGTGGAAGTTATTATTAAAGATATTAAATAGCATCGGGCCAAGTATAGATCCTTGGGGGACACTGGTTGGGGTTGGGAGGAAGGTTGAGGTGCCAGTTTTCCATTTTATGGCCTGAGATTGGTCAGAGAGGTAGCTGTTGAACCAGGCAAGGGTATTGTGTGAAAGATTAAGATAAGCAAGGTGGTTTAGGAGATGAGAATGGGAGACAGTATTAAAAGCCTTGGAGAGGTCAAGGAGGACTGTGGATACAAGTTCTCCAGAGTCACGGGTGTTGTTTACTATGTCTAGGAAAGAGAGGAGAGCAGTTATTGTGCTATGGCCTGGACGGAATCCATGTTGAGTTGGGGTGAAGAGTTGGTTTTCTGTAAGGAATTGCATGAGTTGGAGGTGGATGCATTTCTCAAGTATTTTTGAAATAGGTGAGAGAATGGCTATGGGCCAGAAGCTGGAGATACTATTATTATTTCTGTTCAGCTTAACCTGAGTTTGGGTTAAGCTAGTCACAGTTTCATCTGTCACATGATGGCTTGGTTAGTATTATAGTAGCAACGATTGTGAAATAGCAGGTCTGTTTCGTGCATATTCTCCATTTTAAGTTCCGTTCTCACTTTGTCACCTGTTGCTTTTCTTTGGGACTCTAGTATACTTTATTTATTTATTTAGTTACGTGTCTTTGTTGACTGGGAATGTCCCATTGGGCAGAACCTGTTTTCAGCAGAGACCCATCACAATATATTTATATTTCTCTCAAAAACAACAGTTACATTTCTCATGAAAAACAAGCATAATTATAAGATATACAATACATTATTTACATTGACAGTTATAACTCTGTGCACTTCTTTTACCTCTAAAATCTTGCAATAAGTAAAGGAATTGATACTGAAAGGGAAATACTATTCTAAAGAAGATTAGTGTTCTTACATTTCAGTAAAGAAAGGCTTAGAAGTTCAAGATATGCAAAGAAGGAAGTTAAAAAACTATGATGGAAGGGATATTTTTGTATGGTACGGGCTTGCAAAGAGTTCAAGAGAAATAATGAAGATAGTTAAAACATTATGTAGGAGAGGAGGGGAGATATTAATAGAGATTTACTTCTCCCCCAGCAGTTTCAGTATGATGCTGAATTAAGTTTGTTCTAACAAGTAACTTAGAAAACACTCCTTGATTTTTAGTAAGTGACACACTCACTGGAGGCAAAAGTCAAGTTCGATGGATATTTATAGTAAAGCATAAATGTCAAAAAAAGTTTATTATGTACCAGGAAAAATGTGAAACAAAACAAAGGTGTACAACTGTAGTTTTACATCCACAATAGATTGCAAATAATTTCAAATGATGTTTATGCAATCCCCAAATAAATCTACAGGTGTCTTCATTTTGATCCATGCTCTTCTCTAATAAACCTTCCAATCAGTATCTCTCAAGATTTACTGCCCTTGGCCACAATATTAAATCAAAAAAAGATATGTATGTTTGCACGTGTCTGTAAGCTAAATAATATGTGTGTGTGTGTGTGTGTGTGTGTGTGTGTGTGTGTGTGTGTGTGTGTGTGTGCGTGTGTGTGCATGTGTGTGTATATCAGAGAGTACTGGGTTCAACTTGAACTATGTTGTTTGATCAAAAACTGTGTCTCATTAAGGAGTGTCTGGCTATCTAAAACCGATAAATACAAAAAAATATTCATCAGTGGATAAGACCTATGCAGTCTCTTCCCAATTATACATAAAAATGCAAATTTGCTGCTCTTTGGAGTTGGTGATCCTCCAGTTGCAAATGTTGAATTTTCAAAAAAACTGATACTTCAATTGCTCTTGAAAGTGCATGTAACAGATGTTTTGAGTGCAGAAAACATTTTGGTATCTCAACAGTTGATAACTAAGTACCCCTTCTCACTTACTTGCAATAATTCAGATTTGATGTACGTTGGTGCTAGTGAGTTCCTTGGTATGAAACCTAATTTTTTGTAACAGAAGATGAGATTTCCCACTTCAGCATTACTGAAAGGCATCAGACAATGGCTATGACAGCTATCCAGATTAGCAAGATAAAATGGGACAGAAATAAACATGCATTATACATTTTTTATTTGAAAAAGGTAAGACTTTCTATTTTAGATAATGTAATTGTATTTTAGAAATATGTTAACATTTGTTTGAGGATAATACACTGTACTCATGGCTATTTCTGTCTATAAGTATGGCTAAACATAAATAGTTCTTGTTTATTTCTCTGTCTAGAAGCCTTTTTAATGGAGAACACCCAAATACTCCATTTTTTCACCATTCACTTGGTTTGCATGCTTAAAAAATAAAGTTTTTAGTTATATTGTCATGTGGCCTGGCAGAAAAGCATTTAGTAGCCTTAGTTTGGTAACAGTTGTCAAACCAAGCTATCTTTAGCCTTATTGATTTATTGTTACAAGAGTTCAAAATGTGTTATTGTGCAGTGCTTAGTGACTGGTATAATTCTGAAAGAGAATACTGCTTGAGTAATATAAGCACCATCATTTTACTATAATAACTTTCAGAATTTATGTTCAGGTTATCTCATCTTGCAACGTCTGATGGCCTAGTATCTTATTGTTTGAGAATAATTCTTCATGTAAGAAAAGCACTATCATTTTAATGTAACACCTGTGAGAATTTATGTTCAGGATTGCCTATCCTGATGTACTTCTTCTTTCAAAGCCCAGCACTGTTTACATCTCTTGAGACGGGTCATTAAGCTATCTATCCTGATAAATGTAGTGCAGCTATTTAAATGAGGCTCCCCATGCTTTAAATTCTATTCCCACTGGAAGCCAGGTAGAAATGGTTAGCATGCATTAGCCATTTACTTTGTAAGTAAAAATATTTTCCTGAGTGTTGTATTAATTTCATATATTTAACTGCAGCAATCGTTTTAGTCTTGGAAATATGCTAGCATGCAAAATGATATACTTGACTAGAAAATATTTAGCTTATTTAGTAAATCTGTATTAAAATAGAAAAGGTAAATAGCATAGTATAACTTTCTATGAGCAAAAACCTTCAGTTCAGTTTCTTTGAAGGCCAGTCAATAGCAAGCATCGCAAAAAAAGAAAAAAATGTAAAGCAGCATGTATTTTCCTGTGTTATGAAGGAGTGCTCACTTTTTTATTTGCATGCATTTGCTATGCTGTGACAGATGGCTGGATCCATGATTACAAGATTATTTGAAATGCAACCATATATTCTGTCTTATAATGTTACTTGTAGTCAGCCATGAACCATAACATTACAGTGAGTGACTGAAAGGTGGCAATTCATATTAGTTACTTACAAACATACATACACATTCTGCAATTGATACTTTTTTCTATGTTGCATATCATTGTACTTCACTCTAATTCTTCCAAACAATCCAGATTTTCCCATTCCAGTGATATTCTACCATTGCTGAGATAAGGACATGCTTGAATGCTTTGATACCTTTGTAACCAATGTTTTAAGCATGCTATGAGGAAAACTAAGGAATTGATTTATTTAACATTTTAAAGTATAAAAAAATGTGAGTTTTACATAGTAAGTGCACAGCATTCTTTCATTAGTCACACAGCAATGCCTGCTTTCTTCAAAAGAGTGTGAAAATGTATTTAGTTGTACGACACCTGTAGGTGTGTTATAAAAATGACACAATACGTCAAGAAGTACTGTTCATGAAAAAAGAATATCTTGCACTTTTGGTAATATATTTATTACAAATAGCACTGAACTAATAAGAAGTGCAACTAATGCTTAACATTGTTTGCTAAAGCACTACTGGAAATATGAATAATGCATAGTTTTTGAAGATCTTGAGATGCCTGTGACAAATTTGATATAGTTATATGACTATATCTAAAATGATTATGCTGTATATATTATATCACATTTAGATTAAAAATGCCACCATATTTCATGAATACAACAGCTCTTATACTGCAATAAAGTTGGCAGCCAAATGAACATCCAAGAATGCCACAGATTAAAACAGTTGATTATGTGGGAGTAGCAATGTCATTGAAATTGCCACTAAGAGTGATTACTTCTCTTTGTTGCAAACTTGCCAACACTTCCTGAGTTGCTACTTATCCATTGTCTCTAAAAATGAAATGTGATCAATTTCATTATATGCATTTTCCTGGTGACAGTAAAATGATGGGTAACTTTTGAATGGCAGAATGCAGTGGACAAAATATGGCCAGTTTATTTGCATTTTCTGTTTTGTCATGCAGTAGTTACATGGACCATGCTAAGCCATATTTACTTTCAGGTAGCATCAGTTAATGCACATTTGTTGATCATATGATGACTCTTGAGTAGTGATTAACAGATTCTAGCAAAGATTTGGAAATCATGATGTGTATTTCATGCCATCTCATTGTTTATGTGTGGATCACACTTAAGACTGATACTCTTTTATTGGGTCTATATCACCAAATCGAAAAGACTGGAAAGCGAATGGCTTTAACATTGAAAATGCCGTTCATCGAGGTGTTTATTGTGAGATCACTGTACAGTGAAGATTGAAAACTTTGCCCTTTCCTCACTGTAGTGCGATCTTGGTATATGTAATTAGTGTGGTGGGGGGCGGCGATGTTAGGGGCAGCTTTGATGAACGACATTTTCGATGTTAAAACCGTTTGCTTTTCAGTGCTTGAGTGCTTCAGCAATTGGTGATATAGACCCCTTTTATTATCCTCTATATAATGTGCCTATCTAATCCACTGTGAAAACATATTTAAAGATATATATATATATATATATATATATATATATATATATATATATATATATATACAGAATATATATATATATATATATATATATATATATATATATATATATTGAATTCTGGACTTATAATTCTGTATCAGCAAAGAAGGTATTGCTTAGCAGGATTTTCTTTCTACATGGGGTGCAATCACTGTGTTAAGATCACTATGTAAAGAGTTTTATTTTACATCATATTATTCCGTACATCACATCATATTATATATTAACATATCATATTATATTGTATCATATCCCATCAATCATATTGTCATACCTCTCAACTACTATGATTTAGGCAGAGCAATATAATTTTGGCCCTCTTATTTAGCCTTGTTATATCTAGATTTATGATGTTCCTCATAAAGTCGCAGCTGCTTCTGAGTATATACTTTATTAATTTATAAATACATAAACTAAGCCTAAACAAAGATTAACTATCACTAACTATGTAGAGGCTAGTATATAAAGACCTGCTAGTAAGAAAAATAAGATGTTTCTCTTACTGACCCTCTGCTATGATTTTTAATGGCCAGTGGTGTGATTTTTAATACTTGGAGGTTGAAAGATATGGATATCATATCATTTCATATCATATCATTTCATAGTACATAAAGTCATAAAAACAGGTCAAGAAATCATGAGGATTTCACTATTACTTTCTCTAAATTAGGCTATATCCTCCATTGCCTATAATTATCACAGAAAATCATTTGTCCAATGTGAACACTGTTAAATGTGAATCAAGTCATTCCATCCTAATTACCCATGACAGAAAGATTTTTTTCCATCGAGTTCTACTAATAGTGCACATACGTAATTTGTTCTCTTTCCTCCAGACATTTTTTTCATATTATACCTTATATGTAGTTCACACCTTCTAACAAGAATTCTTCCTCCAATTCACTTAATGGAAAATTAAAATGGCAGGAAATTCATTTACAGTGTGGTGACATCAAGACCAAGCCAGCACTATTTAACTTCCTAGCACTATGATCAGCGTTGCTAATCAGATTTGCATGAGTCCAAGGCAATTTGCATGATGAGGGGTCTCTTCTCACAACTGTGGCACAGGCCTGTAGTGGGATTGTGGCAAGTCACCTCCCAGATGCATCTAAATACAGCAAGAAAACAATGAGCCTGCTCACAGAAAGCACCAGTAGTCTATGTCAATGCACAAGCACAGCTGTTTAATGATGATGCAATCACCAGCAGCAGATACATACAGAAATACATGAGCAATGGAAAGGCAAGCAACACAGACACTAAGGTTGGTGTTGAGGTCATTAACAGAAATCATGGAGATGGTGAACATTAAAGTGCAAAGTAAGTTGTCTAACAAAGCATCACCCAAATGTTAAATCATAATGTCTATGACAATATGACCATTTTAAGAAAGTAAAGTATACAAGGGAGATGGGAGATATATAGTAACACAGTAATTAATGTGATATAACAAACCATACCTAACAACAAAGGGGAGTGTTAGCAGAGCACCCACACCATGAAGGTAATTGTTAACTAAAATACAATTGTCCTGAGGTTGGTCAGTACAGAAATTCCATCCATATTCCAGGACATCCACATTGTAATGTACAAGTGAAACACAGCAGATGTCATAGAGCCGGGTGTCTTAAAAACACATACCTTTGAAATATATCGCATATGCAGGTAGACTGCAGCAAAAAGAACAAGTAATAGTTGTCAAGGGGTTGAATCCAGAACTCCCACTCTACAATGGGTCACAAAGCCACATTAACAGGGATAGTCACAGAAGCAGTCACATTTCAAGTGCCCTATAACACCTTACTTATTTCTGCATAAGTATCTGGATCAATCAGATAAGTTGTTATAGCCATTAAAACCATATATTTATTTATTTATTTATTTATTTATTTATTCATTCATTCATTTATTTATTTAAGTTTGATGACCAGGGAAGTCCACTGGGCCAAGAAGAGTCCATTTTCAGTGGAGGCCTGGGGAGAAAAACTCCACAATAATTGCAAGTTACATTTCACATGTTCCAAAAGGACATAGTTCATACAGCTAATTAAACATTTACAGATAAGCTCCATGATATTTGCAAACTGGTTTGTTACAATGTTGCAAAAATGAAAGGACATAATTCAATACAGAAATTTAAACATTTACATAATGTGAATGGTTTTGCTATAAACTCAATTGTAGGTTTAATATTTCAAAATATATAGCTACTAGCCATTAGTAGGTTAGAAAAATAGTATGCATGGAGAGGGTAATAGTATATTTGAGATTGGAGTGTATAGTACAATAGATATTAGAAAGAAAATTAGTTTTTAGTAGGGGAGGGATTGTTTTGGGTGGAATGAATTTATAGTAGAGGTAGTTGTATGAGTCAGTGCAAGGTGGAATGAGGGGGGGGTAAGTTGGAGTGTGGCAAGGGCATTCCCATTTGGAAGAAAGATGAGAGAGTAGCTGAAATTTGAAATTTGTATGGTTAGGTAAGTTGCGTAGGTGTGTGGGTAGAGAGTGCTACTGTTTAGCTAAGGAGAGGGACAGCAGTAGATGGCCAGAAGGTCTTGCAGGTTTGTGGACCTGAAGTAGATTTTGGTTTTTGGATCTGAGTGAGTGGTTGGGAATGTAAGGTTTTAAGGAAGTAGCGAGAGCTGGGCAGTTGGCAGGTTTAAAGATGAGCTTGTGGGCAATGGTGAGTTGTAGGTAACTGAGGTAGTTGGATAGTTCAAGCCAGTTGAGGGTGAGAAAGGAGTGGCAGTGACAGGATGAGTTTTTTGGAATTGTTTGCAAATTTGGAGATGTTGTGGTAGCAGGATTCAAGTTTGGACCAAAGGCCAAGATGGAGATTGGTGAAAAGAGGGGCACCATACATAAGGGAGGGGAGTAGGAAGGTGGATGCAAGAGTTTGATGGGTAGAGGGGCTTAGGACATGGTTGTGCCTGTAGAGAAGACCTAACTTTTGGTGGATTTTCTTGATTGTGGAGTGGATGTGGGTGTCAAATTTTAGTTACTCATCAATAATGATGCCAAGAAGCTTGGTGTTGGGAACAATTTCAAGGAGGGTATTGTTTTGGCTCTGTATGGTGAATGTGGATTTGTCAGTGGAGTTTTTGGTAGGGGAAAAACATTAGTTTGGTTTTATTTTCATTTAGTGCCAGATGGTTAAACTGCATCCAGGTTTCTGTTTTGGAGAAGGCTAGTTGGGTTTTTGCTAGGAGCTCAGAGGGGGAGAAGGCTGAGCAGATGATTGCTGAGTCATCTACATATTAGATGATAGATGAGTCTTGGATGGATTGGTGAAAGTTGTTAATGAATAGGTTGAAGAGAAGGGGGCCAAGAACAGAACCTTGTGGGACACCTGTAGATGTGGGAAGGAAGGGGGAGGTTGAAGTTTTTCATTGGACAGCTTGTTGGCAGTTGGACAAGTAGTTGGAAAACCAGGCAATGATGTTGGGAGAGAGGTGTAGGGTGGAGAGTTGAGATATAAGTAGGGTGTCAAAGGCCTTTGACAGATCTAGGAATAGTATGGATACAAACTTGCCTGACTCACGTTTGAGGTTTATGGTTTCAAGAAAGGAAAGAAGAGCAGTCATGGTGATGTGGCCAGGTCAGAAGCCATGTGGGGTAGGGGAGAGGAGATTGTTTAGTATTAGGTTTACCATGAGTTGTGCTTGTATTGTTTTCTCTAGTATTTTAGAAAAAGGGGAAAGGATGGCAATAGGCCTGAAGTTGGTGGTATCAATATTTTGCCACCTTTGTGGAGGGAGGATGATATAAGCATGGCACCAGATAGAAGGGACATATGATTCTTGTATGGATCTATTTATAAGAATAGAGATGGGATAGGCAATGCTGTCTGCAGATTGTTTGAGGAAGGTGGATAGAAGGTTGTCGGGTGCATTGCAACAAGGTTTGGTTTTGAGGAGAAGTCTTTTTATAATGCTTTTGGAGATGGCTTGATGCAGAAGGATGTGGAGGAAGGTTGATGATTGGGGTGGTGGTTGGGGCAGGAGGGGGTGGTGGTGGAGGAGTGGGGTGGGAAGGAGGCTGATAGTTTAGCTATGCAGTCTATGAAGAATGAGTTGAACAGGCTGGCTGTTTCAAGGTTGGAGAGGTTGGGGTCTGGGCAGGGGTTTTCTTTGTTGCCAGGATGCAGCATGGATGAGATGGAGTCCCAGAATTTTTTGGGATTTGTTGAGTGCAAGGACTGGAGTTTGGAGTAGTGGGCTTTGTTGTCTTTAATTACCTCCCAACTACTCATCTCACAGTGGTAGAAGAATCCAGAAAAATAAATTATACCAAATGGTTTACTATCAAAAACCTTATGATTAGAAGTGCAACAGTTGAGAACTGTGACAAGTTTGATTGGACTCATGAATGTTAAGTAGTTTACATGATCAAAAATGAAATGTCGAAGTCCAGTTGTCGTTGATAATATTGAAAAAAGACATTTTGGAAATCCTGTTAGTCCCTAGAGAGTGAAAGGAGTACTGCAAACAAAACGATGCCATGTCAAATGCACTAATTAATTATTTTTTGATTTCTTCCACCCCACATATTAGTTCCAGATTCAACGAGTAAGTGGGAACATCTCCTGTTGCTATAGTGCTTCTGTGCTGTATCAAACAATATACATTTCCTAATAGACAATCACCCTGTAGTGAGAGCCAACAAACTATGTGACATTATAGCATACACATATGCAGTATTCAAAAATGAGAAACAGAAAAGAGTTGAGCTGCATAATAATGTAGTAGTAAATCTTACACTGTGACAATATCTATAAATTTGAACAGCAACATACACCAAAAATGCCATAGCAGCAATCAGAGACTGCAATATTTGGCCATTATATATGTTCATATGTATTACAGGTACTGACCTGCCAAGTGTTATTCTAAAGGAAGTGTACCTCCAGGTATTAAATATTTAACGTATTTATAATATAATATTTATATTTTAAATTGCGGCTAGAAAATATCACTGTAGCAGCTTCCTATGATGTGCTTTTTCTTTTATTGTGTGTTTAAATATCCAATGTCACAAGCATGATGTTCTTAAAGGTGAAATTAACTAGTTTTCTCACATTTAAGCTGTTGACATTTGCAACACTGCCATTATGGTTACTGCACATATAAATATCGGATATATGACTGTCATGTAAGTGAATAACAATATTTTGATAGTAAACCATTATAGACTATGGTTGTATCAGGGATTGCAATAGAAACAGTGGTAGCAAATGCAATTGCAAAAAAAAAAAATTCAGGCAAGTGCAACAGCTGATATCGTATTCATATTTTATGTGCTGGCTTTTGCTGACATTGTTCACTTGCATTTATATTAACATTTTTCTTATTAACTCTGCTCTTAATGTATCTTTGTGTTGAGCTTTTCTCTCCGGGCCTCTGCTGAAAAAGGACCTGTGTGCAGTCAGATTTTCCTGGTAAACTAATGTAAATAAAAATAATATCAGGACAAATAAAATGTACATACCTGTGTACAAACCCCTAACTTTGTTCAAGTATACAGAATAGTGAACTAGCAAGACATGCTGTGACAGTACTCATGAAAGAGTAGACTGAAAAAATCGATTTAATGAGAACAGAATAGTTGATATCAAGACAAACAAAATGCACATAATTATTGCAAGGTATAAATTGTATATCAGACTGCTATAGTGAACACCTCATTGTATTTGAGTCACTGCCTACCTAAGTCACATTCTCTTCACTTGTGCATTAACTAATGGTGCCACAAAAGACGTGATACAGCTGTCAAACAGTACACATTTGAAGGGATATCATCAACAGTGAGTGTAACTGACTATGACCATGGTTAAAAGGAAGTACAACAATTAAGAGATCAAAACCCTCCAACTGTGAAAGTGTCACATCCAAGTAGAGTGTGTATATCATATCTGTTCACTAAGTCATTATTGCATGTCACCAATTGCTTTTTACACTGATGCAACATGCACACCATTGGATTTGAATGCCTGCCTACCTCAATCTCATTCTCTTGACTTCTGCACTGGCTATTGATGCAACAAAACAAACAAATTATATAACATGGGTTATAAAATATACATTTAAAGAAGTGTTACAAAATTGGGGAAGATAAATGAATGAGCATTGCACCACCACTTTCCATGTACATTACTGACAATTTGAACATCACATCAAGGGTGCATTAAGCCAGAGTAGCTGTTAAACATAAACTGAGGAAATATCTACTAATGCCTATATCAGTATTGCTTTCATTTGTGCATCAAAGGTAAGCTCATTTGCTCTATGGCCAACATATCAATACAGCCAAATACATTTTTTTCAGTATTAGCCATAGAGCATGAACTGTCACTTTTCATTTCTCAAATATGAAAAGCAAAGCTTCAATTTGTTAATGATCACCCAACATTATACATACAAAGAATAATTTTGTTTTGACTTTAAATCCCATTTCCATGTGTGTGATGTTCTCTGTGTGTTACTTAACATGGAATGCTGTGGTAGGTTCATAGGTTCATAGGTTCATACTAGGCTATCTGCCCTAGGGCATTTATAAGCCTAGCCAGAGTGTGTTTGGCTTTCACCACCCATTTTAAATTAATTTTGCTATGCCTTTTTTTGAGGTTAGTATACTGTGCCTCTGTCTAACAGTGACACAGAAGTGATAGCCGGGGTAAACCTACGATCTCCCATCCACTCATCAAGAGTCCTCTTGAAGAGAGTCAATGTGGGACTCTGCCTAACCTGGACTGGGATTTTATTCCAGAGTGAAGGGAGCCTCTGGGTTATGAATCTGTCCCTCCAGCATGTCCTATTTATTTCAGTGCTGAGGTTCAAGTCTCGGCGTGTAGCACGATGGGATTTGGATTTTCTGAGATGCAGCATGTCCATTAATTCCGGGTTCGACATGGCTTTATACGTTAAGCACAGATCGCCTCTGAGCAGGCGGTATGCCACTGAGTAGAGCTGGAGTTTCTTTAACCGGGCAGCATATGGCATCTGTTTGAGCCCTTTGATCCTCTTGGTGAGGTACTTTTGGGGTCTTTCCAGTTGCTGCAGGTGTCTGGTAAGGTACATCCCAAAAGGGGCATTGTACTCAATTATGGGCCTGATGAGGGATGAGTAAAGAGGCACGATGACCCTCCCTCATCTAGATGTGAATCGATCCTTGATTAGGTGGGCTATATAAAATGTTTTTCTAACCACTTTGGCCACGTGGTTGTCAAATGAGAGATTGCTATCAACTTGGGTCCCCAGGTCCCTAATGACTTCTTCTGTACTTAATGGATTACCACCTATGTGGTAATTTGTGGACACTTTGTTTTGCCAAAGGGGATGACTATACACTTTTGGCGTTTAGCTTGAGGCCATGGCTCTGGCACCAGTTGTCTGTTTCTATGAGGCCCTTTTGGAGGATGCTTGTGTCGGCTGGAGAGTTGATTATGGCGCCCAGTTTGCAGTCATCTGCGAACTTGGTCAGCCACAGTCCTTCCATGTTGGCCTGTACCACCGAGAAATATATACCGAACAAGAGAGGTCCCAGGACTGAGCCTTGTGGGACACCACTTGTAACTGGTTTGGAGTCTGACATGGCTCCAGCAATTCTAATCATGTGGGTTCTGTCCTTGAGCCAGTTTGCAACCCATCTAGTAACATAGGGGTTTATATTTAAGCTGGTGAGCTTATCTATAATGCCCGAGTGGGGTATTGTATTGAAGGCTTTTGCGAGGTCCAGATAGGCTGTGTGGACCACCTTCCCCTCGTCAATGGCCTTGGTGACTGTTTCAAAGAAATTGACCAGGTTTAAGAGGCAGGATCTGCCCTTAACAAAGCCAAGCTGGGTAGGATCCAGTGTCTGTAGGTCCCCAATATCTTTATTTATGAGGTCCATGATGATCCTTTCCATAGCTTTGCAGACCAAGCTAGTCAGGCTTATGGGGTGATAGTTTCCAGGATCCGTTGAGGCACCACCTTTGTGGAGAGGGACTACTGTTGCTGAACGCCACTCTTTGGGTACATATCCTGTAGTAAGGCTAAGATTGAACAGTAGTTTTATGTTTGGGTTTAGCTCTTCTTGGAGTTCATGTAGGATGCAGCCTGGGACACCATCTGGTCCCATTGATGCTGTGTTTTTTGCTTTGGAGAGGGCGGCTCTTACCTGAGCATCTGAGATGTCAGGGGGGCAGCACTCTGTTGGATAGATATTTGCCCTTTTGGTGGGGAGGGGGGGGAGAAGTTTGCACTGAACCTGTCAGCTAGGATGTTGGCAATGTCTGTGGGCTCGGTGTATTTTTTGTCATTTTGGACTAATTCTGAGCATATCTGGGAATTCCCACCCAGGTTCCTAACATAACTAAAGAAAGCCTTGTGATTATCCTTAGGGTCCTGTGCAAATTTTCTCTCGAAGCTGGCCTTAGACAATTTTATGAGTGCCCGTAGTTTTTTACTAATACTGATCAAAGATGCCTTCCCTTTTTGGGATTTTGCTCTATCATGTAGTAGCTTCCTCCTTCTATTGTATAGTTTGTTTATGGTTGGGGTCCACCAGACAGGATGTCTGCCTTTGGAGGATTGGGTCTTGGTTTTATTTGGGATTGAATGATCCATGCATTCCTGAAGGTGTTCATAGAATGCGTTTATAAAGGCATCTGCAGTCTGGGCCGAATTTTCCACAGGCCCGGGGGCTTTGAAGGATTTTGCCTTGGTTTTGAGGCGTGTGAAATTTGCTTTAGAGAAGTTTTTCACTGTGGTTTTCTGGGAAGGGGGTGGTGTCGGGTTGTGAATATACAGTGAGATTAGTTTATGGTCTGATCTTACCAGTGAGGGATACACTTCTGGTCTGGAGCATAGTGTCCCCATGTTGGTGATAATCAGGTCCAGTATGTTTTCCCC
Source organism: Protopterus annectens (assembly GCF_019279795.1). NCBI lineage: Eukaryota > Metazoa > Chordata > Ceratodontiformes > Protopteridae > Protopterus > Protopterus annectens. The sequence continues at coordinate 1,932,864,847 of NC_056726.1, forward strand.
TCTTGTGGGAGTGGTAACAAGTTGTTCCATAGCATTTGAGTTTATAAATTCTAGGAACCTTTGGGCTAGGGTGTTGGAGCTAGAGTAATGCTCCCAGTCTATGTTTGGGTAGTTGAAGTCGCCCAATATAATGGTGTTTGGAGAGACCTTCATATTTTCCAGTATTCTCAGGAAGGCCGAGTGGGGTTCCTGTGTTTGGGAGGGTGGTCCATAGCAGACTATAAACTGGAAGGCAGTTTTACCCACAGTTAGTTGCACATGGATAGTCTCTGATGCTTCATGCTGTGCCACCAACCTGGAGGTGTGGGTATCTTTGACGAATATTGATACTCCCCTCCTTTTGTGGTTCGGTCCAAGTTTTGGGGACGAAAAGCATGGTATGAGGTATAACCTGGTAGTGCTAGGGTGCTCTCGGGAGCCTTGAACCAGGTTTCTGTTACTGCACAGATATCGATGTTCTCCATGCTAAGGAGAGTTTCGAGTGCGTGCATCTTGAGGTTTAGACTTCTGGCATTGAGTAGCATTACTCTTAGTTTCTTATCCCTTGTGATACCTATGGAGGTGGGTTTGTCTTTTGAGCCTTGCCTAAAAAGGCACTATGGGGGTAGCAAGAGCCTTTGTCAATATCCGAAAGCCCAGGGGTGACAGGTGCAAGCCGTCCCTAGCGAAGCATCGTGGCTTGTCGAGCATGTCATCCCAGGCTGACAGGCATTGGATCCCCTTTGAATGACACCAACACTTAAGCCAATTGTTGAAATTGATCATCTTGTCTTCATATTGTGACATCATTCTTGGTGAGGGTAAGATGCTACTCAAGGTCAGGGTCATACCGGCCTGGGCTACATGCTCAGAGAGCTCCTCTATGTCTCTTTTCATGTAGTCCAGGGAGGTACGTCTTAGGTCATTCACACCAGCATGGACAATGACTGAGTCATATTTGTACTTGCCTTGGAGTGACCTGAGTGCTTGTGTTATGTGGCGGATCCTAGTGCCCAACAGGCAGCTCACCATGACCTTCTCCTTGTTCAGCCTGGTGAGCGGGACGTCAGTGTGCCTGACGATAGAGTCACCTATTACAAGTGTTTCAGGTGTGTTGTTTAGCCTTAAGGGCTGTGACTGTTCGGCACACTGGCTTTGTGAGCTATGTGTTGCACGTGTTTTGTTTTGGGGTAGCGGTTGCTTGGGAGTCTGATTTGGAGGCCTCTGCTGCTTAGGCAGATTTTTATTTAGAGCCTCTGAGTATGTTTTTGTGTGTTTATGTGTTTGGTTTGTTGTCGTCATAGGTCTATGTGAGACTGGAATTGTAGTGAGTGTGGTTTCCTTCTCCTCCTGACTGGTTACGCCAGTACTGAGTTGAAAGAGCTTAGCCTCCAGTTTGGCTATATGGTTGCATCTCTCACATGTGTTGGAATTTGTTGGGAGGAGGAGAGGGTTGTCTGTGTACATGAGGCAGTTGTAACATTGCCTCAAGATTCCCAGATTCACCAGCTGGACCGGAGAGGAGATTGACAACTGACCTTTGGACATGCTAGAATAGTATTGGGAATTCCTTTATAATTGAAAAAAGGGCCAATGGGGAACAAGGTACTCAAGGGGAGTTTGTGAGGGTGTAGTGCTTTTAATTTTTTAGAGCTGACTTTTATAATTGCTTCAGTGAGCAAGTGCCAGGTAACTTAAATGCAATGTGTTACAGGTAACTTAAATGCAAAAATGACAAACAGTAACTTTCTTTCAAGTGAAACAAGGAAATAAGTACAGTAAGCAATGCAGATATCACTAGGGATCCACAGAAGTGCTAAAAGGCCGCATTTTAGGTGGAATTAGCATTTCAGGGAAATAAACAAACAACAAGCATACAAACAAAGCTAGATTCAGCAGGCCTGGATCTAGTCTATGCTACAGCAAACAAGGTGTACCAATTTCAGTAAGAAACAGTTAGAATATGCAGGCACTATAAGCCTTTAACCATAAATTCCCTGCTCAGAAGAGAAGAGTCCAGCCTCTCCTCCCACAAGAGTGCAGACCGCAATCCTTCTTAACGTAAAATAACTGGCCTGAAGCCCAAGTGCTTAAACCAGAACTAATACACTTTTAGAATAACAGACACTGAGCTCTCAATCAGCAGTTCCCAACTTAGAAGGATGTAAGCTACCTGTCCTGCCACCACAGTGCAGGCCACAGACCTTCCTAATGTAAAACAACTGGTCTGAAGCCCAAGTGCTTAATCCAAAAGACTTAGAAATGGTAGCTACACTTTAATCAAGTTACTACCAGCAGTAATAAATACAACTGAATACTTTAAAGAATGCCTGGATTAGTGCTCAAGTTATACAAACAAAGCTAGATTCAGCAGGCCTGGATCTAGTCTATGCTACAGCAAACAAGGTGTACCAGTTTCAGTAAGAAGCAGTTCAAATATGCAGGCACTATAAGCCTTTAACCAGAAATTCCCAGCTCAGAAGGACAGAGTCCAGCCTCTCCTCCCACAAGAGTGCAGAACATGAACCCTCTTAATGTAAAATAACTGGCCTCAAGCCCAAGTGCTTAAACCAGAATTAATACACTTTTAGAATAACAGACACTGAGCCCTCAATCAGCAGTTCCCAACTTAGAAGGATGTAAGCTACCTGTTCTGATGATGGGAATGATCAATCTATCTGTCTATCTAGCTATGTGTGCCTCACAAATATGCAAGCTAGACAGTTTTGGAATGGAAGCCATGCTTCAATAAATTATATGCTCTAGATCAATGCAGTGTTCCGTGAAGCCTCATAAGGACTTATACAGCATATGTCTAATAGATCATACTTGAAGGGAATATTAAAAAGGGAAACTCCAAATGTACTAAAATAGGGAATGGGTAAAGAGGACATATAGCACAAGAGAGGGTATCCCATGAATCTTACATTTTATTCTCAATATCAGTGCATTCTTCAGGGCTGCAAATATTTTTACCTAAAAGGGGTCATCAGTGGTACATATCAGACAAATGATAACATTTGCAGAAAGATATGAAGCAAAACATATTGCTCATTTTAAAGTTTCATGTACTGATATCACTCTGTAAATGTTATCAGTGTACCTGTTGGATGAGAGTAACCTCCATCAACTGTTGCAAAAATTACACTGCAACTGGAAGACAGTTGCAGACTGATGATAAAAATACTGCACTACATCCCGCCCTAAGTAGATTACATTCTTGTATCAAGTACACTGGAATGTACTCATCATATCACTCACATGTTCATAGGTTCATAGGTTCATAGATAGGTACTAGGCTATCTGCCCGAAGGCATTTATAAGCCTAGCCAGAATGGGTTGGCTTTTGCTGCCCCCTTAGATTAGTTCCCTGTACCTCTGTCCAGCAGAGACATTGAAGTGATTCCTGAGGTAAACTTTCTGTTTCCCATCCACTCATCAAGGTTTCTCTTGAAGAGGTTTAGCGAGGAGCTCTGCATAATGTAGATTGGAATCTAGTTCCAGAGCATGGGAAGTCTCTGGGACAGGAATCTATCCCTCCAGCACATCCTATTTATTGTTGTGGTGAGGTTTAGATCCTTGGAGTGTGTGGCTTGAGGGGATATGGTTTTCTTTAGGTGGAGCATGTCCATCAATTCTGGGTTGGACATGGCCTTGTACATCAGGCAAAGATCACCTCTGAGTAGGCAGTATGCAACCGAGTACAGCTGGAGTTTCTTCAACCGAGCTGCATAGGGCATCTGGTTGAGGTCAGTGATCCTCTTGGTGAGGTACTTAAGTGGTATTTCTAGCTGTTGCAGGTGTCTTGTAAGGTACATCCCAAATAGGGTATTGTACTCTATGATGGGTCTGATGAGTGATGAGTAGAGGGGCCCAATGACATCTTTTGATCTTGATACAAACCCTTTTATGATTAGGTGGGCCACATAGAAGGATTTTCTAACCACTATGGCAATGTGATTATCAAAGGAGAGGTTACTATCTTCCTGAGTCCCCAGATCCCTTATTACATCTTCCATATTTAGGGGGCTACCACCTATGTGGTAGTTTGTGGGTACTTTGTTTTTTCCAAAGAGGATGACTATGCACTTTTTGGCATTTTGCTTGAGGCTATGGTTTTGACACCAGGTATCTGTCTCAGTGGGACCCTTTTGGAGGATGTTTGTGTCAGTCAGAGAGTCAATTATAGCCCCTAGTTTGCAGTCATCTGCGAACTTGGTCAGCCATTGTCCTCCTGTGCTTGCCTGTACCTCTGAGAAGTATATGCCAAATAGGAGGACTCCTAGGACTGAGCCCTGGGGAATGCCACTTGTAACCAGTTTAGAGTCAGACCTAGCTCCCACAACTCTTATCATGTGGGTTCTGCTCATGAGCCAAATGGCAACCCATCTCCTGATGTAGGGGTTTATGTTCAGGCTGGTGAACTTGTCTATAATACCTGAGTGAGGAATGGTGTCGACGGCCTTTGAGAGGTCTAGGTAGGCTGTGTGGACCACCTTTCCCTCGTCTATGGCCTTGGTAACTGTCTCAAAGAAGTCCACCAGGTTGAGGAGGCATGATCTGCCCTTAACAAAGCCAAACTGGGTAGGACCCAGTGTTTGGAGGTTTCCTGTGTCTCTGGTAATGAGATCCATGATGATGCACTCCATAGCTTTGCAGATCAAGCTAGTCAGGCTTACAGGATAATAGTTTCTGGGGTCTGTTGTGTGGCTCCACCTTTGTAAAGCGGAATAACCGTTGCTGTGTGCCACTCTGTGGGCATGTAGCCTGTGGAGAGGCTGAGTTTAAACAGTGTGTTTAGGTGAGGGGTTAGTTCATCTTTGAGCTCGTGTAGGATGCAGCCTGGGTCACCATCCAGTCCCATTGATGCAGTGTTTTTGGCTTTCTTGAGGGCTGTTTTAACCTGAGTGTCTGTTATTTCAGGGGCACTACATTCTTCTGGTATAGTTATGGGCCCTTTTGAGGGTGAGAGGGGTGAAGTTTGCACTGAACCTGTCTGCCAGAATGTTGGCTATATTGGTTGGCTCAGTTTATTTTGTGCCATTCTGCACTAACTCTGAGCAGAACTGAGAATTGCCAGTTAGATTCTTGATATAGCTAAAGAATGCCTTGTGGTTATCTTTGGAGTCCATGGCAATTTTTCTTTCAAAGCTAGCCTTAGATGATTTTATGAGGGAATGTAGTTTCTTGCTGATACTGATCAGGGATGTCTTACCTTCTTGGGATTTTACTCTTTTCTGTACTAGTTTCCTCCTTCTATTGTATAGCTTGTTTATGGCAGGGGTCCACCAGACTGGTTTCCTTTTCTTGGAGGAGTGAGTCTTGGTTTTGTTTGGGATAGCATGATCCATGCATTCTTGTAGGTGCCCGTAGAGTGCATTAGTAAAGGATTTTGCAGCTTGGACAGTGTTATCCTTTAGCATGGGGGATTTGAAACTTCCCACCTCGGTCTTAAGTAATGTGAAGTTTGCTTTTGAAAAGTTTTTCACAGTGGTTTCTTTGACCAGGGGTGGTGGCGGAATGTGGATATCCAGAGTGATTAGCTTATGGTCAGACCTAATCAGTGAGGGGTTGACCTCCGGTGTGGAACACCGGTCGCCTGTGTTGGTGATGACCAGGTCCAATATGTTGTCACCTCTGGTGGGGGCATTGACCAGTTGATCCAGGGTGTTTGAGTTTATATATTCTAGGAAATGTTGGACAAGGGAGTTTGTACTTGAGTAGTTCTCCCAGTTAATGTTTTGGTAATTGAAATCACCCAATATCAGGGTGTTTGGTAGGACCTTTATGTTTCCTAGTGTTTCCAGGAATGTGGAGTGGGGGTCCTGGGACATGGTGGGTGATATGTAGCAAGCTATAATTTGAATAGCAGTTTTGCCTGTTGTTAGTTGCATGTGGATAATCTCTGAAGCATCGTGCTGTGCCACTAACCTGGAGGTGAGGGTATCCTTGATGAATATGGATACTCCCCCGCCTTTTGTATTTCACTCAAGGTTTTGTGGCCAAAATGTATGGTATGAGTTGTAGCCTGGTAGTGCTGGGGTGCTGTCTGGAGCCTTAAACCAGGTTTCTGTTACTGCACATATATCAATTTTCTCCATACTGAGGAGTGCCTCGAGTGTGTGCATTTTGAGGTTTAGACTTCTAGCATTGAGTAGCATTACCCTCAGTTTTTTGTTATTTGTGCTATTTATGGCGGTGGGTTTGTCTTTTGAGCCTTGCCTAAAAAAGGCACTACAGGGGTGGCAAGAGCCTTAGCCAGTATTTGAAAGCCTAAGGGTGACATGTGCAAGCCGTCTCTAGCGAAGCAGCGTGGCTTGTCGAGCATGTCATCTCAGGCTGACAGATGCTGGATCCCCTTTGAATGACACCAGAAGCTTAGCCAATTGTTGAAACTGATCATTTTTTCTCTATACTGTGGTATCATTCTTGGTGAGGGTAGGATGCTACTTAGGATCAGGGTCATACCGGCCTGGGCTACGTGATCAGAGAGCTCCTCCATGTCTCTTTTCATGTAGTCCAGGGAGGTATGGCTCAGGTCATTCACACCAACATGGACAATGACAGAGTCATATATGTACTTGTTCTGGAGTGACCTGAGGGCTTGTGTTATGTGGTGGATCCTAGCACCCGACAGGCAGCTAACAGTAACCTTCTCCTTTTTCAGCCTAGTGAGTGGGATGTCAGTGTGCCTGACTATAGAGTCACCTATTACTAGTGTGTTGGGTATGTTATTTTGCCTTAAGGGCTGTGATTGTGTGGCACACTGGTTTTGTGAAGTATGTGTTTCATGGTTTGTGTTGGGGGGGGTGGAGTTTGCTTGGATGTCTGCTTTGGAGGTCTTTGTTGCTTTTGCAGATTTTTATTTAGAGCCTCTGAATATGTTTTCCTGTATTTATGTGTGTTTTTTGACGGTGCTGGTTTCATAGGTCTATGTGAGACTGGTGGTGTGATGCAAGTAATTCCCTTCTTCTCTTGACTGCCTGGTCCAATCTTGGGTTGAGAGAGCTTAGCCTCCAGTTTGGCTGTATAATTGCATCTGTTGCATGTATTAGTGTTTGATGCAGAGGAGAGGGTTGTCTGTGTACATGAGGTAATTGTAACATTGCTTCAAAATGCTCAGATTCACCAGTTGGACTGGAGAATACACCTGAAACTGCCCTTTGGACATGCCTGGATAGGTACAGTGAACTGTTTTACTGATTAGCTGGTAAGGTCGAATAGAGAGCCTTGTCCTTTTCTACAGTATAGGAGGGTCTAGTGCTAAGGTTTATTAGTGCTTGCTATGAGTTTTGAGCAAGTGCCGGGATGAGAAATGAATGGTTTGAGTGCTTAAGTTGAATGTTTTTCTAGTTCCAAGGGAAAAATTGAAGAGTACACTTTGTGGAGCCAGGAATAGTTATACCCTAGCTAACCAGTGCTGCCCGGCACGCAAAACCTTGCAAATGTGGGTTTTATAGCAGGGAAATTAAAGAGATAGAAATTTGCCCAAAATGGCCAATAAAATACTAATTTCTGGGCTGAAACCACTCCTCAAGTGACAGATAAGCTGCTCAATGCTCCCTCTCTCACAGCGAACACAGAAACTTCCTTCTATCCAAGTAAGGTATGGGCAAACACAGAAACTTTTAACACAGCCCTGACTTCAGCACTATCATGAAAACTGGACTATAAAGAAAATAAAGCAGATACAATCAAAAAAACACTTTAAATGGATAGAAATTGCTATCACACTTGAGTTTGTAGCCTACAACAGTTAAACAGGTAATTTAAACACAAAAACAACTTTGTTAAAGTGCAGGCAGTAAAATAAGTGCAATATGTAGCTGAAACAAGCTTTTTAAGTCACAGAAACTCTAGAAAATCAGCGTTTTAGGCGGAATTAGCTAAAGAGAGCAAGAAAATGCAGAAAAATTATACTTAATCACTCCAAAGTCTTTCTTTTGTCTCTCTGCTGCTGTAGAACTCTGTAGGGCATCAGACAGGAGCTTGCTGAGCTGTATACTAGCACAAAAACTTTGCAAATGCGGGTTTTATAGCAGGGAAATGAAAGAGATAGAAATTAGCCCAAAATGGTCAATAAACTACTAATGTCTGAGCTGAAACCACTCCTTCAGGGACAGATAGGCTGCTCAAAGCTCCCTCTCTCACAGTGAACAGAGAAACTCCCTTCTATCCAAGTAAGGTATGGGCAAACACAGAAACTTGTAACATGGCCCTGAATTCAGCACTAAACTGAAAACTGGACTATACTAGCTTAGAAAAGCAGGAAAACAAGTATATATATATATATATATATATATATATATATATATATATATATATATATATATATATATATATATATATATATATATATATACATATATATTTAGAAAATAAAGCAGATACAATTAAAACAACTTTAAATGCAAAGAAATGGCTATCACACTTGAGCGTGTAGCCTACTACAGTTAAACAGTTAATTTAAACACAAAAACAACTTTGCTAAAGTGCAGGCAGTAAAATAAGTACAATATGTAGCTGAAACAAGCTTTTAAAATCACAGAAACTTTAGAAAATCAGCGTTTAGGTGGAATTTGCTAAAGACAGCAAGAAAATGCAGAAAAAATGATACTTAATCATTCCAAAGTCTCTCTTTTGTCTCTCTGCTGCTGTAGAACTCTGCAGGGCACCAAGCAGGAGCTTGTTGAGCTGTTTGCTGTTAAGCCAAGAAAGCAGTTACAGAGAACAGAATCATCTTGCATTACTTTTATTTCTGGAAACCAAATTCAACACAAAAATCCAAAAAAAATCAAAGACAAATGCGATCCAGTAAACAATAAAGGAGATCTTCAGTAATTCCACATGATACTGCCACAAAGTCACCAAAAGTTTATTGAATAAATCCACAGAGTAGGAAAAAAACACTGAACTAAGGAAATTATTGTATAAAATTCATATAAAATTCATGGATTGAGCACTTTCGTCTCCAAATCGGAGACTTCATCAGAATCCATGAAATAAAACAAACCACTCATTTTATACATAAAGCATTAATTAACCAAGATCTTTTTAAATTGAATAATTGCCTATCTTAAAGGGCCAATGAGTTACGAATGCCTTTGAATACATCACAATACAAAAAGCATCACTATAAGAAAAACAAACCGAGGTTATTAAATGAAATACCATAGTACTGCATAAAGGTACTTATTAGTAAGATGAAATAAAAACTATATATATATGTGGAATATAAGGGAAATTATAGAAAGAAATTGGGGAATAATTCTAGGGAATAGAGAACTTATGTCATGTGTAGGTTTAAAACCACACTTCACATACAAGAATGTAACCAATATAAAAAGTATTCTAGAACAAGAAAATAGAATAAACACAGTACCTATCAGGGAAATCAGTAGAAAGAAAGGAACATTTGCGTGCCAAAATTGTAGACAGTGTCGGTACATTAGCAACACCTCCTTTGTGACATTTAAACACATAAATAGGACATTTTGGGCACAAAAGTATCATAATTGTCACAGCGAATACGTTGTATATATTGCAACTTGTTCGACATGTGACAATTATTATGTAGGAAAAACTAAAAGGATGTTAAAACGTAGGATTTACGAGCACACTTTAGCCATTAAGAATAAAGATAAAAATAATTCTTTGGCAAGACATTCTCAGGTGTGTCTGGATTTCAAGAAGTTTGAGTTTTACGTCCTAGATTATGTTGAGAAAAGTCTACTAATGGGAGATCTGAACAACAAATTAGAACAAAAAGAGACATTATGGCAGTTGTGTTTAGGTGCAGATGAACCCCCAGGTTTGAATGAAGCGATCAACATCAAATGCTTCCTATCATATAGGTAATTAGATAAATATGTCCTTTCACCATTTTTCTGAATCATTTGGAGTAGTAATGGTACTATATAATTTGGAGAACAACATATAGGGATGATGATTTTCAAGCCTAGATCCATGTGTATGTTTGTGCAAGTGTTGATACACACATGTGCATGTGTGTAGTGTATGTTTTCAGCGTGTGTGGGTGTGTGTGCAGGGTGGGAGGATTGTAGAGAGATAAGGATAAACCCAGCACACAACGTGAAGTAACCCAGCACACAATCATGTGTGTATATATATAATTATTTTTTAATTATATTTAGTTTATAAACATTTTTTTCAAAATGTTTCAACTTAAGATTTTAATCAAATATCGTTGAAATTTATTTTTGCACACCAGATATTGTTCAAATATTTTTAAATTATAGAATAATGTCACACTGATATGGTGTGTATATGAATATTTTTTATACAGAAATATTTTTTATACAGAAGTGTTTTTTATATATAAAATATCATGAAACTTCTTTTGGACATGCACCGAACAGTGTATACAAATTCAAATGCTGATTATTATTGTAAAAGTAAAGTAACATCATTTCCTGTTTGTGAGTATAAAACCAGGAGGTTGGGAGGCTTCCTGGTTTTTCTGAGGAAGTTCACGACATAAATAAAGAGTGGAAGAAAGCGCTAAAAACAATTTGGCTGTGTGATCATTTTCAGTTTCTTTCCAGTCGCTGAGTATTCAGTCTTGTATATATATATATATATATATATATATATATATATATATATATATATATATATATATATATTTATGTGCTAAAACCATGTATGAATGTTTTGTATATAAGTACAAGATAATAAATAATAAATAAATGATGAATAAGTAAATAAATAGTGCTATATAATAATGCATAAAATGTAAATAGGAAAATATAAACTCCAGCTCTATTCAGTCGCATACCGTCTGCTCAGAGGTGACATGTGCCTGACATACAAGGCCATGTCCAACCCGGAACTAATGGACATGCTCCACCTCAAAAAATCCAAATCCACCAAAACCACTAGAGCAAGCGACTTAAACCTTAGCACGGATATAAATAGGACGTGCTGGAGGGATAGATTTATCACTCAGAGACTCCCTATGCTGTGGAATAAAATCCCGGTCCATGTGAGGCAGAGCACCTCGCTGACTCTGTTCAAGAGAAATCTAGACCTGTGGATGGGAGATCGTAGGTTTACCCCGGGAATCATCTCTGGGTCACTGCTGGACAGAGGCACAACAAACTAATGGGCACAGTATTTTTTCATATAAGCCATATAAGCCACAATAATTTGGGCTAGGCTTATAAATGCCTTAGGGCAGATAGCCTAGTATAAACCTATGAACCTATGAACCTATAATATGTCAATATTCATAAATATAAAAAATATATATACAAAAAAATATATAGTAATATATATAAAATACATATATATATATATATATATATATATATATATATATATATATATATATATATATATATATGATGTATAATTTCATAATAGACATGAATGTAAAGGTACAAGGAACATATAAATAAATAAATAAATAAATTATTGATAATTAATTATCAATATAGCCATCCATATTATTGTTTATGTTTTTTTGGGTCTGCTACAAATATTTTCAGTGCTGGGGTGATGGAGATGTGGTCATTTAGACCCTTCCCATAACAAGAATCCAATCTGAGTTGCCACATCATTTCTTTAAACTCTAGTTGCGTTTCCCACTCTCCACCCCTATCAGGACACTTGACCACCTCTATAACCCAGAATTTAAAATCAGCTGTTTTACAAGTTAACACGTGTCTGTACAAAGTGTTATTTTCATTTTGTTTGTTGATGTCCCTCACGTGTTCATAAATTCTGGATCTTAAGTGCCTTTCAGTTTTACCCACATAATAACACCAACAAACTTTGCAATATGCAAGATACACCACTCCTTTAGTTTAACAGCTGCTGTAGTCCTTGGCTATTAAATTCATTCTAAGACTGGGTAATCTTAACTCTTTTTGTCCAGATATAAATGCACACTGTGCGCACCTGCCACACTTAAAAGTCCCACATTTTTTACTAGTACTTTGAATGTTAATCTTTTTTCTCTCTAATATATTCTTGATATTCATGTTCCTTCTATAACTATATTGTATATCCATTTTAAATACATCAGTTTTAAATGACATATCCCTAAACATCTCCCAAGTCTCATTAATACATCTTCTTAACCAACCTATTCCCTGGTGGTATGTAAGGGTAAGGTATGGCATTCCATTGGAACTGTTTTTATTTTTATTTTTGTTTTTATTGCTGTAACTATTCATATTACCATTGCCAGTGTTGTCATCCAAACCATTTTCATTGCTACTATTCGAATTGGTGTTTATATTGGTGTTTATATTCAAATTGGTGTTTATATTCTTAGCTAAAAGTGGGGTATACTTTCTTTCATTACATCTCCCTTCTTGTATTTGATTAATTACATCACATATTAGTTCTGGGGGGGTATCCTCTCTCCTGGAACAATTTGCCAACATGTTCAATCTCTTCAATAAATTCTTTGTCTTCTGAGATCATTCTTGCCATTCTAATCATTTGTCCCTTCAAAATGTTCCTTTTGAGTACATATGAATGGTCACTATCAAAATGTAAATAAGCATTGGAAAAATGTTTTTTCCTATAAATATTAGATTTGAAACACTTATTTGAATAATCCTTGTCTAACCTCACATCCAAATAATGTGTACAATCTAATCCAATTTCATGTGTGAATTCTAAAAAGGTGGTAGTTTGGTTAATATATTTAACAAATTCATCAATCTTACTAACTGGCCCACTCCATACAACAAAAATATCATCCAAAAATCTATAGTATTTGGCCAAATACATATAGTAGTCGGATGAAAAAATATATCTAATCTCCCAGCACAACATAATAATGTTCGCATATATCGGCGCACAGGCAGAGCCCATTGCTACCCCTTCTTTTTGATGAAAGTATTCCCCCTGAAAATAAAGATAGTTATATCTTAAAACTAACTCCATATTTTCAAGCACCAACTTGAATTCGTCATTATTTAAAAAATTCATTATGAACATTTAAAAAATTATGCAAATCAAGGTCGATCAAACCCTGCATCAAATTGTCATCCAGTATATCAATCTGTCTATATGATATATATATATTTCATTTTTCGAGGCTCTATTATTTTTGGTCTCTTTGTCTAGGATGTCCATCATTTTTGTAGTGTAATCTTATTGGTCCATAAGCACGACACCCCCACCCTTGTCCGGTTTCATGACTCTAATTTTTTCATTACCACTCAGCTCCTTTAGCAATTTAAGTTCAACTTCTGTTAAATTACTCCCCGCGTATTTATTAGATTGATAGGACATATGAATTCTGTTGGTTACACATTTCTCAAAGTTCAAAATTTCATGGTGCAAAGGAGGATTAAATGTGCTTATTCTCTTGAGTGTTGTATCTTTAATTAAACAATTCCTGTCCTTGTATATATGCATAAAATTCAATTTTCTAGTAAATAATTTAATATCCAATAAAATATTTTCAATATTCGTAATTTTCTTAGGTACAAAGGTGAAACCTTTGATACATAAATTAAAATATTCATCATTGATTTGTAGGTCAGTATAATTAAAAATGTTAAAATTCTTACTAGTTAAAATAATTTTATTGTTCTGTCTTACTACATCTAAATTTACCTCAGTTCCAATTTCAACTTGTAGGTCCTTCATTGATTATCTGTCCTACATTGATTATCTGTTGGACCTCCCCCCGTATTGGATATTGCTGTTCCCCATCACCTGCGCATAGCAATTAATAGAAATGAGCCCAAAATGGCCAATAAACTACTAATTTCTGGGCTGAAACCACTCTTCCAGGGACAGATAGGCTGCTCAAAGCTCCATCTCTCACAGTGAACACAGAAACTTCCTTCTATCCAAGTAAGGTATGGGTAAACATAGAAACTTGTAACACAGCCCTGAATTCAGCACTAAACTGAAAACTGGACTATACTAGCTTAGAAAAGTGGGAAAACAAGTATGTATATATATATATATATATATATATATATATATATATATATATATATATATATATATATATATATATTGTTTTAGAAAATAAAGCAGATACAATTAAAACAACTTTAAATGCAAATAAATGGCTATCACACTTGAGCGTGTAGCCTACTACAGTTAAACAGTTACTTTAAACACAAAAACAACTTTGCTAAAGTGCAGGCAGTAAAATAAGTACAATATGTAGCCGAAACAAGCTTTTAAAATCACAGAAACTTTATAAAATCAGCATTTAGGCGGAATTTGCTAAAGACAGCAAGAAAATGCAGAAAAATTATACTTAATCATTCCAAAGTCTCTCTTTTGTCACTCTGCTGCTGTAGAACTCTGCAGGGCACCAAGCAGGAGCTTGCTGAGCTGTAAGCTGTTAAGCCAAGAAAGCAGTTACAGAGAACAGAATCATCTTGCGTTACTTTTATTTCTATCAGATTTGCTTACTGACATGCACTAATGCCAATTTCAGGTACACAACTGATGGCGAAATCTTAGTGCATACATAAGACTTTTCTTACATTTTTTGCAACAAGACACAAATTAGCAATAGCCTATGTTCAGTGATAACCAGTAATGGTGCTTGATGCCAAATGTTGCACTATGGATGAGGACAGAAACAGCTATTTGTGTCATAATCCATTTATGGCAATGTATGACCAATGATCCTGTTTTATGCAAAGTATCACCTAGTATATGAGTACAGAAATAACTACCGCTGTTCAAATGCCATTTACGGTAATGTGTTGCGCTTATCTATTTCTCGACCAGATTAAAGGTTAGAAATTTGGCAAGAGGGCAGAGATGAAAATGGGAAGCAAGTACAGGGAAGAACATTAGGTAAGCAAATTAGGAATAAAAAGGATGAAGATGGAATAGGAGCATATCTCAAAACGTATTCTCAAAGTAATAATGATAATAGTTACAATCTGAAATTGTTTGGATCATGACATTTTGTAACACATCATTTGTGTGAATCACACACATGGTTGTAGCTGATAATTATGTGTGAGATATTGACTCACTGTTCATATTGATACCGGATGATATTGGTATGAAATATTTACATACAGCAACACTCCATATATAATAGCATGGAAACAAATGCAATTATTAGATTCCATCTTGCAGAATAAAGTTTTTCTATTCCATGAATGCTACTATAAACAAGCAAAGGGTATAGCTATGGGGACACCCGTAGCTAATACCTATGCTAATATAGTAATGAACCAATGGGAAAACCAGTTATTTATTATCAGAATGCAATCCCCATTACAAAAATGTCATTTTTTATATGCGTTTTATGGATTATTTGCTTATTGTATGGCATGGCTCTTTGTTGCAATTTGAACATTTTGTGCAATACATTAATTCAACAAATGATTTTCTAAGATCTAAAAGTTCTGTACATTAAACACAGATGGATATTCTACATATAACATTGTATAAGAACTGCAGAGGGGAAATTGAGACAACATTATATAATAAAAGAAGTTAGAAAGAACACTTACTTACATAGAACTAGATAACATGGGTAGCAAAATTGGACACCATTGATCAAACAATGAATGGTCAAGTGGATGAAATAATTAATGTTTTTTGCAGCTAGAGGATATAGCCAACGATAAGTACAAGCAGCAGAAAGGGAAATTGAAATAGGGAGGAAAGGAACTACAAAACCAACATTGTCAGCAAAAATCAGTAATAATCATAATAATAATAATAATAATAATAATAATAATAATAATACTGTATTAAATATGATTGATAAGATTTGTAAACAACTGAATAGGTGCATGATAACATATAACAGAAATACGCCATTAGTTAAGAAAACAATTATGAAAATTTGGCCTATAGTACACAATTGCCTTGCTTTAAACAAATGGACATGATCATTTAAGTTTTATATATAAGACAAATAATAATCTCAAAAATATTTTATGTTATAAAGAGCAAGAAAAATATTAAATCATATGCAGAGTACAAGACAAGGAACACACACAAACGTTATAAATGTCATTTTTGTAAATATATTAATACAGTGACAGTCATCATACACCTGGTCAAACATATACCATTTTATGTAAGAACTTATGGCACCTGTGATTCTAAAAATATTTTATATATATATATATATATATATATATATATTCATGCCAAGTATGTGAAGCATTTTATATAGGAAAATCCAACTGAAAATTAAAGGAATGCATAAGTGACCATATGTCAGAGATATGTCAGACATAGACAAATAGAGACCAATGCATTCTGTAGACACATTAAAAAAAAAAAAAAAAAACAGGAGATAGCCACAGTTTCAAGTTTCTTATTTTACAAGTTGTTCCAGAAAGGTTAAGAGGGGGAGATTTAAAGAATGAAACAGAAAAGAATGAGAATAATTGGATAGTCAAATTTAGAGTGCAGTCATATCCTGGTTCGAATGAGTCATTCATAGTCAAACTTGTACTGAAAGAGCTTAGAAATAGGATTAAATGAAATACATTTTTTAAGAAATATATTTATAAAAAATATATTTTAGTTATTGTAATAAGGTTTTTAAATGTTGGTCACATAATTTTTTGTGTTAGTCACATGACTTTTCATTAATTATATGAGGAGCTGCTTGATTTTAAAGTGATATCTTTTGCCCAAAGCAGCTATCCATTAGTGAAAGTATAACCTACATTTTAAATTGTTCTACATTAAAGCCTTTGTATTGGAATATGTGGGATTGGACCTCTTCCTTTTTTTTAATTGTTTTTTGTATGGTCTTGACTCCCAGATTCTCAAACTGTTATCCACAGATTATATTCCTTTCCTATATTCATGCTGGCAATAGTGTGTATTACTTTTTATACTAAGAATGTCTTATAGCCTGTTGTGTATTATGTTTCATAAAACTTCATCTTTTGAACTTGGGACACTACTGTATCTATAATTATATTTCCCCTTAGAGACAGGCATGATATCAGCCTTTTGCCACTTAATTACTACTTTGTCTTTCAAACTCCAGCCAGGCAATCTGCCTAAAATAGGACTCGTTCCATTACAAATTTTCTTATTCCTGCACAACAAGAGGCTAATTAACACTTTTGCTTCCTGCAATCTTCTAAGCTAGGAATCCACTTGTTTCCTGAGAGATTTTCTCCAAAATCCTGTACTGAAAACACACTTTATAATGTCTAATAAATTATATGAGTTACAAAAAATATAAAATATAATAGCTCTGTGGTAGACAATGGGCTATACACCAGTGTTAGTATGAAAGGTATATCAGTATATGCTGATTTTATATTGTATATTTATGAAAAAAAACTGTATTTTATTTGAGGAAAAATACTAGTTTTATGGTCATACAAAGGGTTATGTCTCTAAGTGTGCAAGACAGATTTGATGTTATCAGTGACAGAATTGTTCTCTTGTTCAAGAGCTTTCCAAAGATGTATGACAAGAAAGGATAGCATGCTACTGTTACATGATATTACCAGATCTATGCATGTTATGCATGGAATCATTTCACAATATTTCAAAACAACATTAATCTACAAAATGTTTATGTTAGATGGCAAGCATTAGTGGCAGCATTGTGTGACTTCTTGTTTTGTATACAATGGTGCCGTTTGTTCATTTGTAGATTACACAGTTTTGATGAAATCAATGCAGTTATGAAAATAAAGATATTAATCATGACTGCTTTGTAATAGACAATTTATATCTCAGAATATCTTCACATAACCCACCATGGTTTAATGTAATTTTTGCAAATACTCACTGCTTGAATACACCACACCAAGACAGTGCCCACTCTTTTTTGACTTTATTCATGTTCACATGGAAATGTCACATTTTTAATAACTTTTTACAAACATTCCTGAATAGCTTCAGCTCTGCATATCTCATGCAGACCATTTCACTGCAATGCTGAGCAAATCATGTCTGCATGTAGATGCTACTTTGCTGCCTTTGTTTTACGTATTTACCATTACCAAGACTTCAGAAATTTGACTTTGAAAACAGTTAGTGACAAGCATGCATGTTTCAGGAATACAGGACAGTCTCTTTTAAAGATGAATATATAATCTTATAGGATACACAGGAATTCTGATTTCCTGACAAGTACTCTCATGTAGGAATCAGTGACATCCTGTTGTTAATTGGTTCTGGATACAGTCTTTTTGGGGGCTTCAGAGGCATTATTCCTTATTTAAATTCAGTTTCAGAAATGTGTACATGCTATACCTTCTCAGAAGCATTGCTTCTCTTAGCTATATGTGTTCCACTAGCTTTTAGTCCAAATAATGTCTTACACTAAATAATTTGATCATGTGTTTGCTCCTTTCTTTATTCTCACTCTTTATTAGATTTATAAACTCACTGATTTATTTTTAACATTTTTTCAAATACAAAATACATGATGTCCTTCCATATCACTGTTGTAGTATTCTTTACATAAGTGATTCCCTGCCAGGTGTAGCCCAATGTCTGGCCAGTATACCAATGTTGTACATCACATGTATGCTCCCCACACCAGGCATAGGGCATAAAGGTGACATACAGATGTACATACCTCAGAACTTCTTTGCCTCCAGTTCAAGCACCATTATTGAACATCAGTCTGAATGCTTCTTCTGTGCTGGTTACCAAGCCATGTTTTATATAAGCGCCCCTTTGGGGTTTTCTCTTTTATATTTCTACACTTATTTTTGTGAGTTTACATTTTATCCAGAAAGGGAAAATGTCAGTGCTGGAGGCAGATTCCCCATAAAGATCATAATGAGCAGTGTCTCTTCTGTTTGGGTGCTTCTCATGACCAAAAACAGTATTCAATCTTCCAAATGTTTGTCCTTAAGACCTTACATAATCATCTCTCCTCCTTGTCAATTTACCTGGAGAACTAATGTCTTAAATTGGTGCAAGGTGCTATGGCAGAATCTTTCCATCCCAAAAGTTAGCCGGCTGCCATGAAAAAGGCCAAAAAACTCAAGTCTGATTTAGCTGCTGTCCAGCCTACCCTGGGCATTTCTCTCGATGCTGGTGAAAGCCCAGAGGATTTCCCAGTTGTTGTCTCAGATTCCTTTACTGCAACCTTGTCAGTGACCGGCATGGATCCAACTTCTTGCACATCCTCTGAGACTCTAAAAATGTCTGCTTCAGATGATGAGGTGGAACCTTGGCTGATTATTTTTCAGAGACTGAGGGGGATATTGCACATCCTAGATTGGGAGGAAATTCCTACTACATTGGTTGAGTGTCAGCAAGGGTCTGAACCTCCTAGGGTTAAGGCAAATGATCCTCAGAAGAAAAAACAACAAAATAAGCATACTTCTCCTGCGGCTAAAGATCCCAAGCATGAATTGCAGGATTTTACCTAGGGGTTGTTTAATGCTTTAATGGCTTTAAAGCCTCCTCAAGGAGTACCTGCTACTCTTTGATAAACTACTCCCCAAAGAGGCCTAGAGTGCAGGGGTCTTGTGAAGAGGATTTGGATTCTAGGGAAGAGTCTTTGGCATATTCCTCTCAAATCCCCTCATCCTTGCATCATGGATCTGATGAGGAAAATTCTATTAGTCCAACCTTTCCTTTAGAAGACATCTCATTAGAGGACACTATTTTTCACATGATGGAATATTTCAAATGGGACTGTTCCCATGTTTCTGATATTAAAAAGCAGTATTATGGGAGGGTGGAGCCTAAATGGCTAACTGATAGCAGCATCTTTTTGGAGCTCCACAAAACTATTCTAAAATACAGGAAAATAATCAACTGTAACAATCTAAAATAACAACAACTTATTTAGGAATATACAACCTTTCTTCACATCAAATTTGAAGAAAATCTACTGAAACTTTCCTGTCAAAATTAACTGGAGTCTATAACAACAGTGTGGAAATAAGCAACTCAAAGAATTCCCACTCTGAAACTACACTGAAAAAGGAAATACAACTAATGTCTACCACTCTACATGAACTTTCTCTGAAAATGGACAATTTCAAGGACAATCTAGAAAACCTTAAAGAGAGTTGTCAGAAACAAACTCATGTACTGAAAGAAATGTTAAAATGACAACAAACTAAAATTTCTGACATTGAAACTTCATTATGTGACATAGATGGGAGACTTAAAGAGGAGGAAACCATAGTGAATACCTCTTACAACAAAACAACTGGCTAATAAATAAAATAGATGACCTAGAGAATAGAGAAAGGAGAACAAATATAAGGATCTTTGGACTACCAGAGAAATCTGAAGGTGAGGATATCATTTTGTTTTTAAACTCTTGGGTACCTGAAATACTAGATTTAAAAGAAGGACTTTCCAGTGGCATAGAGAGGGTGCACACAGCCATAAGTAAACCAATACCTTCCTCAGCAAGTGCTCCTCCAAGATCTATAATAGTAAAATTTCTGTCATTCCTGGATAAAGAACTTATACTTAAATCAGCATGGAGGAAAAGTCCGTTAATCTACAAACAAAGTCAAATAAGATTTGACAATGACTATTCCTCCAGGGTACTGGAACTGAGGAAAAAAACTTGGCCACCTGTGAAAATCCTTAAACAAAATAAAATAAAAGCACAACTTGTCTACCCGGCCAAAATTAGACTCTTTTATGCAAACGACATGAGAACTTTCAACGACTTCAAGGAAGCATCTTCTTTCATCAAGAACAATAACATAATCACAATGCCAGAATAAATGGAATGGTTACCATCCACATCCTTAAAAAGATCCTCCAGAAAGAATACCTGGACTGATATGAAGAAAAAAAAAAACTGATCTTAATAACATAGCTTCATCCAATTCTCTCAAAGAATCTACAAAAGAAATTACATAGTGTGAGAACAAAGTACGCACTTTTAATTTTCCTTTTTCCAAATATTTTAATTTACTTAATTTTTCTTATCTGTCTGTTATTCTCAAATATAGTCCTAGTCATTCATAACAATAATACCAGAAATTGAACTTGAACTAAAGATGCAGAACTCATGTGGTTATTACTAGATTATTATCAGCCTATTAACACATCAGGGAACAATTTGGTATATAAATATCTAACTACTTAGATGAGAATCTGTTTCTGTTGCTGTTTTGATTAATTTTCTGAACAATAGGTTAACAGTACTGCTTTACTAGACTTGAATTGAGTCCAAATACATAGGGGTAATTGTTTCACAAAAGGGAAAAATAATAACTTCTAATATTTATTTATTGTTCTCCATTCATTTGACAAGCGTAAGCTTGTACCTGTATGAAAGAAGGGAAAATGTTATTTTAAGTGTAATTGTGTTACACATAATGTCTTTTTATTCCCAGTCATATAGTTTAAACTTCTCTTAAGTAATAACTTTCATTTAATCATAATAACAAAATGAGCAACAAATTCCAAAAACTGCATCCTGAGAACATGTGAGTTGACTATTTTTGACAAGCCAGTAGTTGCGAGTCTCCTTATATTCTATTCACTTGCCTTGGCTGCTACTCACATATTATCTGGTTGCTACTCACGTATTATCTGGTTGCAAGCACTATATACATTAACGTTACTTCACATAAATTATCCAGGAAGTGAGTTACAAACCTATATATTCAAAACAATCATTTACACATGGACTCTTCCTAACTCACATAAAAATAAATGCCCTGTTAATTAACACCAATATTGATAGTACACTCAAGCATTACTACACAACTAGCACAAAAAAAAACAAAAAAAAAAAAAACAGACAAGTAACGAAATCCAAATAAAGTTTAATATACACTCATAACCACGGACTTTAAACTGTTCATGACTTTTCTCTAGACACGTCAGTTGACCAGAGGTAATTAAGGCAGATAGTGGAAACAATTATCAGTAGTGGAATGACAGAAAAGAAATAAGGAATTGTAGCCATCTACATTAACCATTAGCCATCCACATTATCTATTGGTCTTCCACATTATATGCTTGCCACTACATTAACCAAGCAGCCATGGAAAGTTAGTTTAATCAAATAACAATTCACAATTATTACAAAGTGTAACATCAAAGTCATAAGATCTGTCG
Organism: Protopterus annectens; assembly: GCF_019279795.1. Classification (NCBI taxonomy): domain Eukaryota; kingdom Metazoa; phylum Chordata; order Ceratodontiformes; family Protopteridae; genus Protopterus; species Protopterus annectens. The sequence goes on from NC_056726.1 coordinate 1,932,886,843, forward strand.
TTTGTTTTGATCTCATGAAATCATTAAGTAAATTGCAAAATGGAAGAATACAATAAGGATGGCATAAGACACTTATAGTAGCTATACTATTGTATTCGTACATGGCATGAGCTTCCACTCTAGCTCCTTGTTACAGATAATATGTGCCTTGATTATTGATTTTCAAGATATGAAGCTTGATGATGGAAGGTTAGTGGAGGAACTATAGAATTAAAGGGTTGGCACACATTGTAGAGGAGAGATGGTGATGAGACATCTTTCTTCGTGAAGTGATTTTAACACCTGTGGAGTCCTGTTGACATGGGAATGGAAAATGGTTGTGAGTTTGTTATTAATTTTGAACAGTTACCTTTTTTTCTTGTACTGGGTTCACAGTGTTAAATGTACTTAGTGCATTAAGCCCACCTAGCACAATAAACTCAAGCAGAATGTCATAAGTGACGTAATGCAGGAGGGCGTTTACACAATCAAGCAGTCTGACCTGTGGGAAGTGCTCCACCAGGAATGGACTCTTAAAGCACACTGCATACTGTTTGTTTTAGTAAAGGAAACCCGTTTCTATGGCAAATCTTACCTAGCTTTATTAAGGTTCTATGATGCACAAAGCCTAAATATATGAAGAGGAAACATTATTGAGCATTTTCTCACTTACACACAACTAAACACTAATTTAAAGGCAAAGTTATCTTTACTGATTAATGGCAATAATCTAGTAAGGACTATTAAAAGAACTAAACCTTCCTATCCCATTCTATAGTTAATTAATTAAATACACTACAGGAAACTCACATATTAATGAATACTCTAACACAAGCTGGAACAAGCACTGCACAGCAAATCTGAACCTGTAAAATCCAAGAAACTCAGAACGAGTTTATTTAATGAGAAAAGTCAATGTGAACATTTGTAAGGTTAATGTATCAAATACATATTAAAGAATAGGTATTTTCTAGCACTATGTAAATAATTAATATCATAAAATAATTTTATTTTCATTACAATTCTTTAAAACCAACATCAGTTCTACCACTGTATAAATTACCAATGATCTAGAAGCACATATCATAACATAAGAAAGCAAAGAGAAGGATATGAGAAGCAGTAAAATGAAACCTGTCATAGGAATATTCTTTGCTGACATATCGTTGTATCAATAATTTGATTCAGTATGCAGTAACAGGAAGGGGGAAAAACAAAATGTCTATTAATCTTTACTGAGTTAAATTGCATGCTAATGTTTGATTCATTCTTGTATTTTAATTTTCGACACAGTTCGTCCAGGTGAGAGACTATTTTCAAGAATCTACACTTTGTATGGAATTACATTTGTTTATTATTCTTTCTTAGATATGTAATATATAGGAAAAAAAATAAATATCTATCACATTTGTTACAACATATTTAATCTCACAAAAGTTAATATTCACTACTTATATAAAGTTACATGACTGCATGGGTAGTGAACTTAATCTTAAATATTTTTTAATATTTTGTAAAATATTCTGATGGTTGTTGATTTTGGTTACAAATAATCACCATTATAACAGTTTGTTTACTAGTGTAATTGTTATAGGCAATTTGCTACTGTCTAATGAGTTATTGAAACATTTTTAATTTGTCTTATCTAAAATCTGATATAATAGACTGGTTAGTCAGAGAACAATACTCTTACACTCATATCTTAGAAATATTTTTAATAATTGAGATAAATATTACAGTCTACAACTTACAGCATATATATGTACTCTGATGCTAGTTTACTTTAGTTTCATTAGTTATTAATCTAATAAATATTTATTACTTTTACTTTTATTTTTGATACAACTCAACATCTCCAGTGATAATAAATAGAGCCCAAAAGAAGGGTATCTATTGCTTTTCATTTTGAGGTTAGATAATGGATATAATCTGATAGAACAAATGTTGTCTATTAGATTAGGAGTGTACATCCCTCCATGTTTGTTAGGGTTTATTACTAAATATTTGACTATTTGGTTTTGTAATCTTGACTTTAATATTTTCTTCCATACCTATTTTTGGCCTGAATACAGTTTCATCTTTTGCTTTCTATTAGAAAAAATCAATCTGATCATAATGCATAGAATAAACAGCAAATTTATTAATTCCTGGGATAATAAGATTAAACTGAATAGGACACAAATACAAACATAGTTTAGCAACATGGAAGTAACACTACTTTTGCTAAATATTAATTGTTTGAATAATCCCAGGAAAAGATCAAGTTTACTGAAATACTTAAATCTAAACAAAGCTCAAGTGATATTTCTTCATGAGTCTCATTTAAAAAAAATGACAAATACATATGGAATCCAGATGAATACTTAATATTATCTCATTCTTCTTACAAAAAAAAAAAAAAAAAAAAACAGAGGAGCAATGATACTTTGGAAAAAAACCACTAACCCCAAATCATTTATAATTATGAAGATAAAGAAGGACTTATAGCTATAGTAATAATAAAATTCAACAATAGAATTTGGACACTAGTAAACTTATATTGGCTTCCTGGCATAGGTGTAGGGACAGTTAAAAATCATATAGAGCTCAATAATAAAGTATACAAGGGACATTTAATAGTAGGTGGAGACTTCAATTGTATCTTAGATAATTCTGAGACTACAAACAAACTAAACTTTTGTCTTATTCCCATAGCAAAAACTCTTAAAAAATGGACAGAAAACATAAAATTAATAGATACATATAGTAACAAAGACTCTAACTTACTTTTATTTTCACATCAGGATCACAGATTCAACACTCAAACAAGAATAGACAAAATTTTTATATCTCAAGAATTAAACACGGAAATAATCAACTTCTCCATAACTCCATGTCCCTTATTAGATCATAAATCACTTATTCTTAAATTATAAGTAAATTACAAGAGCTTAACATATATGCCAAGTATCCCAACCTACATTAAAACCTTAAAGAGTTTAAACATGGCTAGACTATAAATTGCATTTCTATCTAGCTACTACCTATACATAGGAAACAAATATTGTACTAGTATGGGACACAATGAAAGCTTCTATCTATGATGAAATTTTAACTTGGGTCATAATTAAATCAAATGAATGGGAATCTGAATTGCACAATATTCAGGAACACATTACAAAATCAAAAATAAGGATCTGACAATTATATCCAATAACAAAAAGAAAATAGAAGAACAAAATAACAAAATATAATGAAATTCTAAATCATAAGATTAATCTAGCATTAGAAAAATTAAAACTGAATTCATACGCTACTACCCCTAAACATATGTACAACTTAGCAATGAGAATTAAAAGACAAACTAGAGAGAATAACATCATAAATATTTCTCATGAAGGTAGGAAGAATAAAAAAGTATCAGATATAAGTGATATTCTAGATGCCTTTACTTTTCACTATTCTGAACAAAATACAACAGGTAAATCACATAATATTTTTTCTAAGTAGAACCAGATCTTCCTATAATCCAGAAAATACTAGAAAAGCTAGAACTTCACATTCTAAAACAAATATCTTATAAGGAAGTTATTGAAAAAAATCAAGCAAAGTAAATCCAACAAAACTCCAGGAATTGGTAGAATAACAAATAATATAAAATATTTCCAAATTAAATATTATTAATATTCCACAAAACTTGAATTGAAGTACAAACACAAAATAAACCCCCCTCATGGAGATACTCATTAATCATGCCAATAATAAAGGAAAATAAAGACCCCAAACAATGTATTTCTTATAGGCCAATTTCAATACTCAATGATTATAACATTTCTATGTCCATATTAGTTAATAGAATTAAAAAAATCCCTGAATCATATCACAAATGAAGACCAAACCGGTTTTATATATAATAGGCATACTTATGATAACATTCAAAGAATACTAACTCTTATAGATATTATAAACAGAGATAAACAAAAAGCTCTTATAGTAACACTAGATATTGAAAAAGCTTTTGATACATTAAAATGGGATTACTTATACAAGGCCATATAACTTTTTGAATTCCCCATCACCTTTATCACATTGATAAAAAATATATACAAAGATAACCTTGCATATGTAAAACTTGAACCATTCACATCAGAAGCTATAGTGATACCCAAAGGCACAAAACAGGGATGTCCGATGTCCCCAATCTTATTTGCATTAGCTATGGAGCAATTTGCTTCCTCAATATGTAGTAACTCTAAAATAAAAGGCATAGACATTTATGATCAATTTAATTCTAAGATCATGTTATTGGTAGATGATATACTTCTCACCTTATCTGTTTAAAAATTATCTAAAAGAATTAGATACACAAGTTGAGAAATTCTATGCAATCTCAGGTCTTCATTTCAATAAAACAAAATCTAATTATATGATTCGGAATAAAAACTAATTCCTTATTGTCAAACTGTAATTATATAATAGGTAAACAAGTTTTCACCATAAATTATTTAGGAATTATCCTATGCAAAAATGTAGAAAAAACACTAATTACAAATTATGAAAAAGTCATAAACACTATAAAAACCCACATTGCAAAATGGAATACAGTAAACCTGAAATTTGAAGATATATTACAATTAATAAAAATGCTATTACTTCCAAAAATTATATATATATATATATATATATATATATATATATATATATATATATATATATAGCTCAAGCAATCCCTATGATACCAAATAAGCAAACTTTAAAATAAATAAATGCAATCCTATTAAAATTCCTCTGGTACCCTAACAGGAACAGAATAGCTTACACACATCATATTAGTACCTTAGGAAAAAGGAGGGAACAATTTACCAGATATAGAATCATACATCAAAGCCTCATCCTTCAGAACATTCATAAACTGGATAGACCTAAATTACTCATCCAAATAGAAAGCTCTTCATTCTGCTATATTCTTAAATGAAAATAATATAACTATAAATCTCATGTTAAGCAACCAAAATAACATGTTGTGGTATATTCTAAGTATTATTCTGCAATATAATATATATCAAAGCCAAGCACCGTGGACCCAAACAGGTGGCAAACAGGCTTTAATGACTAAATCCACCACAATATGAATAATAGCACAAAAATTTCACAGCAATTTCACAGCAGCACAAAATATTTTGTGCTGCTGTGAAATTGCTGTGAAATCTTTGTGCTATTATTCGTATTTAGGTGGATTTACTCATTAAAGCCTGTTTGCCACCTGTTTGGGCCCACGGTGCTTGGCTTCACTTTATTGGTTTTTTACTTGCACCATCCATTTCCTTTTGTGATATAATATATCAAAACCAACCAATCTAAATTATATAAACTATATTTATGACTCCTTAAGAAAGTTTATAAACTTCAACACAGATATAAAGTTGCGGATAGAATTACTAACACCATTCACTTCTACAAAGAATTTCACTAACAAAGATGCATAAAAACATTTTCACCAATTGGGAGACAAAAAAATGTATCTGTTGGGAACATTGTATAAGCAACCAGAAAGTACTGGATTTTCAACACATATTAAACACATATGATATCGCAAATAATGATTGGCTAGTACTGCATAGTGTAATATCATATGCACAAGATCTATGCAGAATAATCAATAACTCCTCGTTTAAAATAAGCCCCCAAATAACAAAACTAATGTTTGAAATTATTTATGACAATTACAATTGGACAAATATAACGTCAAATGTTTACAAAGTTTTAATGAATTATAAAGTTAAAACCCATCAAAACTACTGGAATTACATTACAAAAGGCCACATAATAAATCTATAGATGGAAAGTAAAACAGACTTATTGTACTCCATAAAATTAACTTCTAATTCACAATTTTGGAAGCTTTATATGTGGAAATTTCTGCATAGATCGTTTCTTACTCCTAACAAATTAGCCAAGTTTAATTCTACCAAAGAAGTTACATATTGGAGGTGTTTACAAAATGTGAAGCAAATTGGACACATATGTTATATGACTGTATAAAACGCAAAACATTTTGGGAAGAAATAAGTAAATTTCTTCAAGCTACATTTTAAGACACATTTATATTAACAAAATCTTTAATCTTGTTAAATGTTAATGAAAAAATAGAAATGAACAACAATGATGTGTATCTATTATGGACTATGTTAGCTGTGACAATGAAATGTATTACAAGAAAATGGAAATCATCATCTGAACCAACAGTGGAAGAATTTTTGCATCTCTTGAAAGAAACAGCTTTGATGAAAATCAAGATCAAGGAACTGAGAATTGCACCAAAAGTATGGAACAATAATCCCTGAAATAAGATATTATCTCTAATTGAGACTTTAAAAATGATCTCAGATGACACTTAACAAGGAAAGAAAGAAGGAAAAACTTGTCTACATTCTATACAAAAACTTTCACAGTTTGATTTGTTTCTATAACTTAATTTATCCAGGTCAAATGTAGTTTATCACTTATGTTTTCTACTTGTTGTATGCAATTGTTATTACAGTGGTAAAACTAATAAAAAAAAATGTAAGCAAAAAAGGGGTATTATGAACTCCTCCAGATGGAGTTTCTCCAAGCCCTCTTCTGTACTTCCAGTCTTGCCTGTTCTTTTAGATACCTTTTCAGCAGCTTCTGTGGCCCCTGAATTTTAACCTCAGCCCCCTAAGAAACCTGATACATTTTATAAAGTGCCTGATGATTGTAAGTTCTTGTATAAATGTCCTTCTGATGATCCTTCTGTAGTGTCTGTCTTTTCTGACAAAACTTCTAACTTTTGTCATCTACTAAACTACTTCCATCCGACAGGGACAGTAGAGCTACGGAATGTTTATGCAAAAAATAACATACTGCTGCCACCCTGGCTTTCCAGGCAATTAATATGACCAGGAATGATTTATCTCTTCTTTCTCAAGCTTCACAGGCAATCTCTGACTTCCCTGATTCAGAAGTGAAATTCTTGTCCCTTTCTCTACTGGGTTTTACTTCTCAAGTGGCTTGCCATGCTATTAAATGTAGTTATGATGCAGCTGATGCTTTCTCTAGGGCTGTTACATTTGGTTCTGTTTTGAGATATTATTCTTGGCTTCATCTCCAACCCTTAGCTAATGAAATTAAGGCTAATTTGTTGAATACTCCTCTTGATAATAAGAACCTTTTTGGTTCTGCTGCTGCTCAGCTTTTTAAATCCCTCCAGGATAAAGGCAAGGCCTCACAGGAATTGAAGCATATTCTTGAGTCTTCTATCCCTATGATCCAGAGGAATAATCCATCAAAATCTGCTTTTGCACATAGACAGCCTCAAACTCTTCCTAGAGGTAAGAGCATTCTAGATGTGTACTCCCTGCTAAGTTTACTCAGATTCCTACTTCTCAGGCTCCTCCTTTTCAAGACAGACTGGGTTCATCTGACATTTTCCTTCCCCTATCCCTCAGCCAAGTTCCCTCATCCCTTCATCTTTCCCTATGTATTCCCAATTGGCTAAGGGTCAATCAAGACTCTTGGGTTCTGTCCATTATCCACTAGAGATATTTCATGGTGGTGAAATCCCTTCCTCCTTTTCTGGGCATCCCTCAACCTCCTTTGGAATAGCTTCCTTTCTTTTCAGAACTGCATCAGTGCCTTTTGGCTCAGGACAATATTCAAGTTGTGGGCCCTTCTCAGGAAGAAAAATTGTTTTATTCCAGGATGTTTCTGATTCCTAGGAAGAATGGCACCTGGAGGCCCACTCTGGATTAACACCTTTCTAAAGGTTCCTTCCTTTCAGATGTTGTCCCTTCAAACACATTTCCCTCTTCTTTTTCTTCCCTAGGCTTTCTTAGTATTCCTGGACCTCAAAAATGCCGATCTTCACATCCCCATCCACCTCCTTTTTAAGAAATGTATACATTTCTGTGTTTCTACCTTACATTTTCAGTTCTCTGCTTTGTCATTTGTCCTTTCTGCTGCTGCAAGGCTGTTCACCAAATGCCTCACTCCTGTCAATGCCCTTTGCAGGATGAGAGGGGTTCAAATATTTCCTTAAATGGATGACCTGCTCATTCAGGCTTTGTACCCCCCAAAGTCTTGCTTCAGCACCTCCAGTTTATGATTTGTCTCTTTCAAAGCTTGGGGTTTACCCTAAACTTTCAGAAATCAGTCCTGATTCCTTCTCAGGATAATGTTTTTCTTGGTTGCATGATCCAGACCTTTACTAGGCTGGCATCTCTACCTCCACCCAAGACTCTTTCCCCTAATCAACTTTCGTCTGTATCTTCTTCCTCTGGCTTATGTCACAGCCAGGGATTTTCTTAGGGTTCTGAGATTCATGGCTTCCACCATTCATATGCTACCTCTAGCCAGACTCCATATGAGAAAACTAACATGGTTCCTAAAGTCAGTGTGGCTTCAACACTGTCATCCACTGGATTTCCTAGTTACTTTCTTTCCATGTCTCAAACTTGAAATTCATTGTTGGATTCATCAGCTTTCTCCCAATCCAGGACTTCCTTTTCATCCCCCGATCCCATCTAAGGAACATTTTTTGGATACATCGGACAGGGGAGGGGACCTTCCTTCAGTTCCCTCAAGGTCCAGGGTCTCTGGCCTCCCCATCAGAAAGCAGATCACATCAACATAGTGGATATGAGAGCTCTCCTTTTAGTTCTTCAGACATTTTATTTCCATTTACTTCCAGAGCCTCTGTAATGTGGGATATCATCAAGCAAGGGAGGACCCAATTCTATCTTCTTTGCAGATTTGCTCATCAGGTTTGGGGTCTAGCTGTCCAGTATCGAGTGACTCTTCAGTGCTTTTATATTCCTTCAAAGCAAAATATAGTGGCAGACTCCTTGAGGAAGTCCAGTACACACGCTCAAGAATGGAAGCTTCACAGAGATGTGCTTCTGGATGTTGACCATCACTGGGGTACTCCACAGATAGATCCTTTTGCTCACCTTTGAACAGAGAGCTTCCTCTTTTTTGCTCCAGAGTCCCACATCCTCTGGCCTGGAAGGTGGATGCACTATCTTTTCCTTGGAAAGGGATATTTCTTTACACCTTCCCTCCCCTTTCTCTGATTCCCAGTGTACAGCACAAGATCATGAAGGACTCCCCAAAAATCTTGCTGGTTATTCCCTTTTGGCCCAGACAGCATTGGCTCCCCCTGCTTCTTCTTCACCTAGCCAGGGGTGATCACCACAAGTTACCTTGCAGGGTGGACCTTCTCACACAAGACAAGGGGTCTCTGTTCCATTGTCACTCAGCAACTGTTCAATTGGCACAGTAGGTGATAGAGTTTTGATCCTTTTTAGGCACCTTTTATTTCTGAGGATATGGTTAGGGGTCTGCAGGAGGCCAGGAAACCCAGTACAAGGAAATCATATTTGCCCAAATGAAAGAGATTTTCTGTCTGGTGGCTTTCTCATAACCAGGGCCCATTTTCTGTAGGAATTCCTCTAGTTCTGTCTTATGTGTGTGCATTTCTCCATGCAGGGTTAGCAAAGTCTTTGGTTAAGGCTCACCTTTCAGCTACTTCTGCTTGTCTGCCTTTGACTCCTCCTCTTTCCTCTAGGTTTGAGGTCAAATAATTTCTTAAAGGCATCTTTCATGTCAGGCCTCCCAGGAAGCCTATTCCCCCTTCCTGGGACCTCAATTTTGGGCCTGAAAATTTGACTCAGGCTCCTTTTGCACAACATTGTACTTGGAAGTCTGTTTTTCTTTTGGCCCTTACTTCAGCTAAAAGAGTCTCTGAACTCCATGCTCTTATAGCAGTTCATCCTTTACTAGTTTTTCATAGGGACAAAGTGTCTCTTCATACTAATCTTTCTTTTATGCACAAAGTGGTTAATGAGCTGTCTCTTAATCAGTCTATTAATCTCATCTCCTTCTTTCCTTCTACACAGTCTGCTACTGAGAAGGTTATTCAAATGGTAGATTTATATAGACAGGTCAGATATTATTTGGATAAGACTAAGGCCAATCACAAATCTAAGCAAGCTTCTGTTTCCTTTCATACCAGATCTCTAGGTTTGACTGTTTCTAAGCAAACCATATCCTCCTGGATCTGTAAGGCCATTTCTTTTTGTTATTCCTTTCATGGTAAATGTGTTTATACCTCTGTAAGGGTTCATTATACTACAGCTTTTGCTTCTTCTAGTGTTTTTTTAAAGGTTTAGATACTAATTCCATTCTTGAGGCTGCTACTTGGACTTCTGTCCTTACACTCATAACCATTACAACTTAGATGTTGTTTCCATAGCAAGGGCTGGCTTTCCCAGAGCTATCCTGCATGGTTATCTAGTGGGCTCATCTGGGCCTTCCTAATCCCAAGTCTCCTCTTGAGTTTTTGCACTCTCTTTTTAGTAAAGACTACTGTAACAGTGATATAGAAGGACATAGTACAGTTGTGTAAAATCTTACCAAGACATTAGATGTCTTTCTTTTCACTGTTGCACTGTTGCCTCCCTCCCTCCTCCTCATGTTTGCTCTACCCTATTCATTCTGTCTTCCTGGCCTAGAATTCCTTTCTTTTTTTTCCCTTCTGGATGCACATGTTCTTCCTAGTTTTTAGAAATATTTGTTCCTCCTGCATCTTTTTAGTTATGAGGTATGGACATCCGTACGTCACCTTTAAGCACTATGTCTTGTACAGGAGCATATGTGTGAAGTACGACATCTATATATTCCCAAGGCTTTGGTATACTGGTTGGACATTGGGCTACTCTTGGCATGGAATCTCTTATTTAAAAAATACCACAACAGTCAAGAGAATGACATCTACTGTTATGGTAAGATGTTACACAACTGTACTTTCTGTTATTATCACTGTTCTTAATATTCAGTTGTAGCATTGCTTCCCTGACTTATTTATCCTTTCATAGTAAACTTCTTACCTGGCTATGAAAGTTGATAATTTCTTATTAGTTTCACTACCATTTGTGTTCAATTAATGTTATAAGCAGTCTTTTTGATGGCATGACATATGACTTGGGACATAAAGAAGGCATCGCTAAAGTAAAGAATGCACGGAATACTTTATGACTTTAATAGGATATTCTACAGAATTTGGAAGACTTTGCTACCAAATCTGTATGTATAATTTATCTGTAAAACTAAAAGGAGTGTGCCAAAACTCACAGATTCAGAGGTTCATAGGTCAATGCCAGGTTGCTGATACAGACGACCATTAGGAGCATAGTCACAAAACCCAAACCAAAGGTACGTATTAACATGATGAATTTGTAAATAGTTTTGACCCCTTTCAGTGAGGATTTGAGGGGCAAGAACAGAGGTATATTTACTTTTGCCCATCTGTTCACCAAGTTATATTTAAGATGTTTAGGGAGCTACTTTGCTTTACATCCAAAAAGAGGGATTCTCTGGAATATATATCTGTTTCATCAGAAGGTCTTATTTTTGTTTTAATGGAAAGTAAGATCTCTTTTGTGGTTGTTGAGGGTGTTATTAATCTTGTCAAGATGCAGGAGGTCACATAGGACTAGATCCTTTGAGGCTCAGTGAACTAGACAGATGTCACCTCTCAAGAGTCTATAGGAAACAGAAAAGAGAAAAAGCTCTTTAAGGCAGTCTAGATAGCTCAAGGAAGATGTGCCTTTGATTATCTTATTGAGAAAATGCCACAGTCTCTCAGCCTGGGTCATATGCTTAGACAAGTACATACCAAAGGGGCCATTATAGTATACTGTAGACTGGATGAAGGAGAAGTAGATAACTTCTTTAGATCTGACTGAAATAGCACTGATGGTACGTCTGGCAAGGTAAAAGGATTTCCTAACAATTGTAGATGTACAGTGATCAAAGGATTGTTCATTTGTCAATGAAAATACCCAGGTACCTAATGGCTGAGTCATCTTTCAAAGGGGTGTCACCTATGTAGTACATGCACATGTACCCAGTTTTGTCTAAGGACACAATGCTACAGTTTTTGGAAATTTCCATCCTTTGGAAAAGACATTTAAACTGAGGACCCATCTACCAGAATTGGTGGTAGTTCAGGTGGATATTATAAATCCCACAACACTTATTGAAAAGCATATGTTCTGCCCTGTTCTGGCCAAACTTTCCCTAGTCAGTATGAATACTAACTTGGGTCTCAACTGAAAGGAATTGCCTAAAAGGACTAACCTGGCCACTAATGTGTCAATAAATAAATAAATAAAATAAATAAATACACTTAGTTTTAGGCTGTGGTGCACATCAGTCCCTCCTGAAGAATGTGGAAGTCACATGAAGAATTAATGACAACTTCAAGTTTTAAAGTCCTTGCTATCAGAGTTGACATCAGAGAAATAAACACCAAACAGAAGTGGTCTTTTGACTAGTTCCTGGCAAATACCTATGGCAACTATTCTTTTAGAAGAGAGTGTGCCTCCCACACTATCTGGTTAGCTATACCTGAGGGTAACATAGGGGTTTATATTTATTTTGATTAACTTGTCAATAATATCAGAATGTGGAATGGTAATACCACTGTGTTTTCCAGGTCCAGGTATGTAGTTTGAACCAATTTTTCCAAGTCTAGTGCATCAATGATATGTTCACAGAAGCCCACTAGGATAAAAAAAAACAAGATTGCTTGAGTTCAGAGCTTGTAGACTGCCTTTGTTCTTGTAACTAAGTTCTGTAATGAAGATGTGAGGCTTATAGGTCTGTAGTTTCTGAGATCAGTAGTGGATCCCCCTTATGGAATGGGATGATTACCATTGTTCTCGTCTCTTCTGGAATTAATGCATTCAAGAGTCTGATCTTTAATAGGTCCAGTAATAAGCCCTCTATTTAGTGTCTGTTCTGACAACAAGACAGCCTGGTACATTATAGAAGTGATTGAGCAAGTATCAGCATTGGAAAGAGCAGTCTGGACTTATTCAGAGTTGATCAGGGGGTGGTGTGGGTGTAGTGATAAGCAGGGGAATGTTGGATGGTCATAGGGGAGTAATGTTAGAGCTGGAATTTTATGCTAATATGTTGGCTATATCCTCAGGGGCAGAGTCAGTGTTCTTTTTAGGTACTGGCTCTGAACATTGCTGAGCATTACCGCTAAGGTTTCTGACATAGCTGAAGAAGGCTTTGTGGTTGTTTTTAACAGTGGGTCGCTATTTTCTCTAGATAAAGAAGTATTAAGTTTACTTTCATTAGCTATGAGTTTCTTCCTCTTACTGATTACTTTGTTTATATTAGGATTCCACCAAAGGGATTTTTTCCTGATTTTGGCATAGCTTTGTGTCTTATGGGAAATGGTGACTTGATGTATGTATTGAGGTAGGCATAGAAATTATCCATAAACATGGCATCATGTGAGATAGGGTCATCATGGTGAGAAGAACATTTATATTTGATCAGAGCATTGAGTTAGCTGGAATAGGCTTGCATTAGAGTTGTCTCTAAAGACAGAGGGATTTTGTAGTAAGTTACATTTTACCTTCATCGAGAGTGTTACAGAACAGTCATCAGATCTGACCAGGGATGTGGTAACTGTAGGTGTTGACATAGGGTGCTAAGATTAAAGAGAACCAGGACCAAATTGTTTGAATCCTTAGCTGGACTTATTATTTGTGCTAGGCTTGCCCCCCTGCCTACGCCATTTAGTTTTTTTTTTTTTTTTAATTTTTTTTTTTACGTTATTCGATGTTTTACTTAATTGATCAATAAAGTTCGATCTTTATTGATTCAATTAAGTAAACTTTCAATAATGTGATATAGACGCATGCTTACAATTTAGAAACAATTTACAAACTAGGCTATAAATCTCCAAGTTACTTTTATTTCATGATGATGTTAGACTTATTCCTTGATATTTAACATAGTTCCAGTCGTCTGGTTTACTACAGGATGTTAGGATCAAGATTTATATTTACAGTACTTCTACTAGAGAGGGGCTGGGAGATTAAAATTTAATACTTCACAGCAAACTCTGATACCAAATCAGGGATTCAGTTGCATTGAAAGTAAACATCAGAGCCTCTGCATTTCACTTAGTGACTAATTTTAGTAGTTTCAGTTTATTAGTTAGATTATTGTGCACTTTTAAAGTTAAATTCAGGCAAAAATATGCACAACTGGACTTTTGAAATATTAATAAATGCGTAACCTCTTTTAATTTGACCAGCATACAGGAAAGGTGTATAACGGATGGAAAAAATAATAGGTATTACATGAAAATCATGAAATGTTAAGGCCATTTCCACATGATTTAACTCTAAGGACATACTACAATAACTCAAGAAAATAGAGACCAGCATGATTTCAATGTAAGAAAGACCAGGACACCAAACTTCCACAATGTTGCAAAAATGAAGAAAAACAAATACCTGCTCAACTGTGAAGCAGTAATACCACTTTATTCACAATAAAAACAAGTAAAAAGAGATAAAAAAAACACATGAACTAAGTGCTTTCATGCCTTATAAGGCTTCTTCAGAGTCAACATGTTAAACTAACATTCATTTTTTTTTATTTTCTATGCAGCATGACATCATATCCTGAGAAAACACCCCCTAAAAAATATATTCTTAAAAATCTCATCTAACGGCAGTATATACATGAAATGTACTATCCAACTGATGGTTAATGAAAAATAAAAAAAAAAGAATCACAAACTCAGCACAACTCTCTTTTACCATACTGTAATAAAAGCTCTAGTAAAACATATGCATACAGAAAGAACATCTTAAAAAGTTGTTAACATCCAATTTGTGTCACTAGGTGGCATACTTGTTGTTATATAACTGTTGCCCTTAGCTTACGAATAGGTTTAATTGATATGTAGTCATTGATCACTGGGCTTTTATGGGCATATAATCTTATTTGCCATTCAACCTCTCTGATCTCTATTTCTAGCTTAGGGTCACCCCCCCTCCCCCACATCAATCTTTACTTTGTCTATAATGAAAAGCAGGAACTTTTTAAAATTCCTGCATTGTGTGCTGTGCATATACAAGAAACTGACAGACATTTAATTCCTAATGTCCCGGACATGCTCTGAGATCCTTTCTTTTAATTTTCTAACAGTTTTACCACCGTAAAACACCAGACTTGCCATCCAAGATGCAACATATACCACACATTTTGTCTCACAGTTGCATCTGCCAGGGGACGCCAAATTCCTATAGAAGCCAGGGATGGAAATGTACAGTTCATCATTAATGTACATACAAATTCTGCAAAAACCACACTTACTCATTAGTGATCTAAAAGCACTGGACCTCTCCTCGCCACCTGATTCTAAAATTTCCTTCAAGTTTCTACCTCTCCCAAAGGTGGTTAAGGGTCTACTGCCCAGCTTCAGTTTGAGCTGAGCATCAAATGTTCCATCTCAAAATCTACTCAGTCCTGAGATTATCCTCTGAGAACAGTCATTGTATTCTACAACCATGACATCCTGTCCTGAATGTGCTCTCACATTTAAACTAGTGTGACTCAGGCTACCTTGCATTCTCAGCATAGGTTTCTTTTCCTTGCCACTTCCCTTTTTATTTTTACCAAAAATTCCAAAGGGTAACCTCTATCTATTAACATGTCTATTAGTATATTTGTTTCCTCTACAAAATTTTGATCCTCACAAATTAGCCTACTTAATCTCACCATCTGGCCTTTTGTGACACTTTTTTATGTTGAATAGGATGACAACAGTCAAATCTCAATAGGAAATTCAAATATGTTTTCTTTCTGAAGATGGTAGATATAATTTTGCTGCCTAACAGTTCTTTCCTGATCAAAATATCCAGAAAATCTATTTCAATTTAATTTGTTCTGGATGTAAATTTAAGGTACCCCACTGTACTATTTAGATAATCCACAAACTGTAATGTTTCATCTACAGACCCTTTCCACAATATTAGGACATTATCCAAAAAGCATGAATAACACTTTATTTTGCTTTGTATGTGGAATCTAGTACATGCTGTGCATCCCAGCCTGCCATCACCATGTTTGCAAAAACTGGTTCACACTTGGCAGCCATGGCAACTCCTGTCTTTTGGCAGAAGAACTCTTCCCTCAAAGAATACAAAATTATTAGTTAGTACCACCTCCATTACTTCAACCAAAAAATTCACCTTAGTAGGTTAATATTTTCTGGATTGGGTTAGCATCTCTCTAAAATGTTCCAGACCTTCATGATGAGGGATGACACCAAATAAATGTACTACATCCACTGCCAAGAAAATGTAGTTACCATGTGTGATGATTTCCCTCAGTACCTCTAGGCAGTGCCATGAGTCTCTCAAGATCTGTTTCTCTTCCTGCACTACCTGTTTGGACCAAAAATCTATGTATGCAGCTAGAGATTAGGGGGGATCATTCTGTTTTTTGTAAATCTTGGGTATGATGACCCCATCTCACATGATGCCATGTTTATGAATAATTTCTATGCCTACCTCAATGCATGCATCAAGTCACCATTTCCCATAAGACACAAATGCAATGCCAAAATTAGGAATAAACCCCTTTGGTGGAATCCTAATATAAACAAATTAATCAGCAAGAGAAAGAAACTCATAGCTAATGAAAGCGAACAATACTTCTTTATCTAGAGAAAATAGCTACCCACTTTTAAAGACAACCCCAAAGCCTTCTTCAGCTATGTCAGAAACCTTAGTGGTAATGCTCAGTAATGTTCAGAGCCAGTACCTAACAAAAACACTGACTCTGCCCCTTAGGATATATCCAACATATTAGCATAAAATTCAAGCTCTAACTTTACTCCCCTATGACCATCCAACATTTCCCTGCTTATCACTATACCCACACCACCCCTTGATCAATTCTGAATAAGTCCAGACTGCTCTTTCCAATGTTGATACTTGCTCAATCACTTCTATAATGTACCAGGCTGCCTTGTTGTCAGAACAGACACTAAATAGAGGGCTTATTACTGGACCTATTAAAGATCAGACTCTTGAATGCATTAATTCCAGAAGAGACGAGAACAATGGTAATCATCCCATTCCATAAGGGGGATCCACTACTGATCTCAGAAACTACAGACCTATAAGCCTCACATACCTTATCTTCATCATTACAGAACCTAGTAACAAGGACAAAGGCAGTCTACAAGCTCTGAACTCAGGCAATCCTGGGCTTGTTTGATCATAGTGGGCTTCTGTGAGCATGTCATTGATGCATTAGACTTGGACAAATTGGTTCAAACTGCATACCTGGACCTGGAAAACACAACGGTATTACCATTCCACATTCTGATATTACTGACAAATTGCCATGAGTGCCAAGTGTGCACCAGTTTTTGCAAATTTAGTGATGGCAGGCTAGGAAGCACAGCATGTACCAGATTCCACATACAAGGACAAAAAGTGCTATTTATGCTTTTTGGATAATGTCCTAATATTGTAGAAAGGGTCTGTAGATGAACCACTACTGTTTGTGGATTATCTAAATAGTACAGTGGGGTACCTTAAATTTACATCCAGAACAAGTGAAATTGAAATAGATTTTTTGGATATTTTGATCAGGAAAGAACTGTTAGGCAGCAAAATTACATCTACCATCTTCAAAAAGAAAACATATTTGAATTCCCTATTGAGGTTTGACTGTTGCCATCCTATTCAGCATAAAAAAAGTGTCGCAAAAGGCCAGATGGTGAGATTAAGTAGGCTCTTTAGTGAGGATGTAATAGACATGTTAATGGATAGAGGTTACCCTTTGGAATTTTTGGCAAAAATAAAAAGGGAAGTGGCAAGGCAAAGAAATGCAAGATTCAAACCTATACTGAGAATGCAAGGTAGCCTGAGTGACACTAGTTGAAATGTGGGAACACATTCAGGACAGGATGTCATGGTTGTAGAATACAATGACTGTTCTCAGAGGATAATCTCAAGACTGAATAGATTTTGGGAAGGGACATTTGATGCTCAGCACAAACTGAAGCTGGGCAGTAGACCCATAACCACCTTTGAGAGAGGTAGAAACTTGAAGGAAATTTTAGAATCAGGTGGCAAGGAGAGGTCCAGTGCCTTTAGATCACTAATGAGTAAGTGTGTTTTTGCAGATTTTGTAAGTACATTAATGATGGACCGTACATTTCTATCCCTGGCTTCTATAGGAATTTGGAATGCCCTGGCTGATGCAACTGTGAGACAAAATGTGTAGTATATGTTGCATCTTGCATGGCATGTCCATCGTTTTACGTCTGTAAAACTGGTTAGAAATTTAAAAGAAAGGATCTCAGAACATGTCCAGGACATTAGGAACAAAAAAGTCTGTCAGTTCCTTGTATATGCACAGAACACAATGAAGGAATTTTAAAAAGTTCCTGTTTTTCATTATAGACAAAGTGAAGTTTGATGTGTGTGTGTGTGTGTGTGTGTGTGTGTGTGTGTGTGTGTGTGTGTGTGTGTGTGTGTGTTTGTGTGTGTGTGTGTGTGTGTGGGTGTGGCCCTAAACTAGAAACAGAGATCAGAGCGGTTGAATGGCAAATAAGATTAAATGCCAATAAAAGCCCAGGGATCAATGACTACATATCAATTAAACCCATTCTAAAGAGTAGGGCAACAGTTATATAACTAGCAAGTATGCCACCTAGTGACACAAATTGGATATTAGAACTTTTTAAGATGTTCATTCTGTATGCATATGTTTTACTAAAGCAATAACCCACGCCTGGGTGTGGGTAATGCTGGATTTACCCATGGTTGGTGTGGTTTGGTTACAAGGGCAAAGCCTGAATGGCCAAAGAAAGACAACCATGGGTAAATCCATTATTACCCACACCCAGAAGTGGGTTATTGCTATTATACAATGAAATTATTTAAGAAAAAAAACTTACTTTTCTTAAATAATGGCATTATATAATGCCTCCTTGCTGCCCTTACGCAGCTGTCTGGTATTCTGCAGCAGTTCTGATGTACTGCCATGCATATGCTTATGCAGTACATCAGAGCTGTGGATGGAAGTAATGGAGAAAGCAAGATCCCCGTTGCTTTTTACAAAGTGTTTTGCTATGTTAAAGGAGTTTAACATAGAGAGACAAGTTTAAAAAAAAGCAACGGAGAATCTCTGTTGCTTTTTTTAAAGTTGTCTCGCTGTGTTAAACCCATTTAACATAGAGAGACAGGTTTAAAAAAGGCAACAGAGAAAGGAAGATCTCCGTTACTTTTTTTAAAGCTGTCTCGCTATGTTAAACTCCTTTAACATAGCGAGACAGTGGGCAGGATTCAGGAAGCCTCTGTGTAAGAGTTATAACTCTTACACAGAGGCTGCAGTTAAACGGTGTGATGTCAGCATGTCATGCATATGCATGAGGTGCATGAGGCATGCTGAATCACACTGTAACTCTTACACGGTCCATGTAAGACAGTAGGGGGCGTGTCCGTTGGCTAAGCCCTGCAAGCGGACACGCCCCCGGAAGTCTATAATGGCAGAAAGTAAACAGCCACGAGAAAGGTCATGGAAATGTGAATAAACACACTACACAACACATGCCCCCACAGACCAGCAATGTAAAAAGTGAACATATGTTATATAATGAAAATGAAAACTGTTTTATTTTTTTTTAAAACCCCGTAAATGTTTGCTAATGTGTGCACTCATGTGTGCGGGTGTGCTACTAGCGCAACTGCAGTTAGCAATCAGTGAAAAAGGATATAAGAACTAAATATGCAAAGTAAGCCAAGAAGTAATAGCATAGCGGTAAAGTTGTCGGCTTAAGAACAGGCAGGCAAGGTTCGAGCCCACACAGCAACCTTTTTTTTTTGTAAATAAGCACTAAAAAGGCCCCTGACAGTATTGTACAAATGTAAAAGTATTTCCTTTTGTAAAATGGAATGAAATGGAGCATATATTTTCAAGTAATACAATAATAAAAATATTTAGAAATGTACTGATAGCTAAGCTGCTGTGAGACAGAGTGCCCGTAGCTGAGTAGTGTTTCAAAGGCTGCAAATTGCTTGCCCCTAGCTAAGCACTGGTTTAACTGGCTCAAACTGTGTGCAACTAGCTGTGCTTAGCTTAACATGCGTGTTACTAGCCAATTAAGGTTTAACCCAGCGCACACCGTTTGCGCGGAGGTGCGAAGGCGCCACAAGCTAACCGCCCGGTCTTTGCGTGAGCTCCGCGCAAACAAGCGCAGACCTGGTTTTAAGTGCTTAAAAGTGCTTTTGGCATGTTTGATTGACAGGTCCTGAACTCATTTCTAGACAGTCATGAAAATTAAAAATCAGTGGTCAGATTCGAACCCAGGATACCATGCACTAAAGTCAAGGTACTAAACCACTAAGCCATGACCGCAGTACTTAGAAATGCAGAAATAGCATATATATAGGATATAATCCAAAATGGAGCATGATAAAGCAGTTTCTGTGAAGTAGATACAATTCCAAAACAGCCAATCATAGAAATGTGTGGGAAAATCGGCATATATAAGCCCCATAGGTGGGAATACACAGCATAAACAATTGTAGAATAGACCTGCAGGCAGAATGAGTGGAGTAGGGGAGGGAAGTTGCTTCCGAGCACAGCGGTGGGGCATTGAGGAGTCCAGATACATGGTCTGGCTTCTAGTTCACCATCATGAGGCCCAACTCATGCAGGGCCAGGTCTCATGGGGAGCATACAGGGCGGAGGCATGGGATCAGTTGGCTCATGATCTCACTAGTGCTACTGGGATTCCACGTACTGGTGAGCAGGTCCATCACCACCATGCGGACCTGAAGCGACGTAAAGAAGACCAGTTGACCCAATGGATCCAGGAGGCCCGGGATATGCCCAATGCCCCACTACTGAATAAGTTACATTTTACTTATGTATGTAAGGAATTCAACTAGCTGATACCATGGAGATGTGTATTCCAATATTACTTGTTTTGTATTACAGCTGCAGGTGTCCACTCGGCGAATTGCAGGGCACATGACCGCAGGCTGGTGCGGCTGCGCCACCATGCAGGTTAGTAACCCCACCTAGTACTTGTAAATAAATATTATAGTGTAGCACGTAGCAGAACACTGCAGTGTATTGATTAAAAGTAATAGAATGTGCAAGCAACAAATGAAAGTCTGCATGTATGGCTGCAACAAGTTCATCAGTATGCAAGTGAAACTGGAAATATAATTGTTAGAAATAAATAGTTCTGTGATACAGATGTCCCACCATTAATTAAATGTAGTATAACCTGCAGTAGTCTCAAGAGTACACCTTCAGAAGCTGAGTTAATCACATGTGAGATATATCCCCTGTTGAAATACTGAATCATGACAGAAGTGAGGCTGCTGGAAAGTGTTAGAATCACCACAGGTCTAATATGTGAAAAAAGCCTAGAAGTACCAACCTGAACTGTAAAATAGCAGGATGTGTGAGAGTGACAGAAAGGGTCATGTATCAATAAATAAAGTAGTAATAACCCCTGAATATATAAGCCTCAGTGTGGTTCTACAGAACTAAATGCATGCTGGAATTACAAATTAACATCCCAAACTGATTGCAGTGTGTCTGAATCTTGAATGTTTAAGCCAAAATCTGTATATGGTGATGACAGTCAACAATTTTCAGATAGAATGAATGATTGTCTGACATACTAAACATCCATAGTTGTCCCCTGCCCTGTCATCAAAGTGTAGCAGGATGATGTATCTGATCAAAGTCAAAATAACTAGGATAGTGATGTATCTGTAACAGGTCTAGCATGACAGTCAATTAAAAATCAATTTGAAACTATCACCCACAAGTTAATTGTGTTTCTATTACAAATGTATATTAATGTATAATTTATAAATGTGTCATCATTTCCTTTCTCCACCCCCACCCTATAATTGCAAATTAAAAAACTCACTAAATATTGGTATGTGAACATTTCATTAACCATGGACATTTGACCTGTTGTTTCAAAAATATATGCATGTCCGTTGTTGCATGTGCCCTGTTCATACCTGCAAACCTGATGGCCTGTTGCCATTAATCAACCCTGCATGTTGTTTGATTGTGTATTTCTGTTCAAATAATGCATGTGATATTGATATGCCTGTTGTTCAATGGTGTTAATATCTGGGTGTTTGTTTAATGAGACTACCAATGCATGCTGTTACAACTAATTTGAATGGAATAATATGCTACTAACCCAAACTAACATAACATACACACAAACCTAGAATGCTTGGGAAGGCGGGTCCCAGCGGACCTACCTCTCCCACCTCATCTGGCGACTGCACCTGGCACTAGTGCCCAGCCCGGACCCTCCTCCGGTGGCCCTGTGCCACCTTCGGGTGGAAGCGCTGCAGGGGATGGGGTCTGTCCCCCCTCTGCAAGCGTGGCCGGTGGAGCCCGTCCACTCACCCTCCAAGGAGTCCGGTCTGTGGTGCGAAGGGAGATCCAAGACTCTGTTCTTGGGCCCCTACGCCAGCTTGAGGCCGGGTGGCACAGCTTACGGGCATGCCCATTGTCCTGCCTGCACAGCCCCCAGCACAGCCCCATCCTGGGCTGTGAAGGAACAGTGGCAACTGCCTATGGGTGGGGATATCAGTTCCACTGTTGCCATCTGTGGGCTCATGTGCCCTGGATATCCCAACCTCCATCCCGTCAATTGTGTAACCCCCACATGTGTCATACACCGCCCCTGTATGCATCTTGTCTGTCTTGTCTGTTAACCTACCCAACCTACCTCCCCAGCTATACTGACTACCTTCACCTGACATACCACTCTTACCTGAAAAAAAAAAAAAAAGGGCACTCTGTACCCACAAAAAAATTACGCCCCATACATAGCTGTCCATGTTGCACACATGTCCGCTGGACATTGAAACTGTTAATTACAATTGGCTGTACAACAGGTATTAATGTTGTCCTGACACCTCTCTTAGAGGTGGAAGGTTTCAAATGTCACACCAAATTACATACAAATGCATAGCTGTTGCTGAGAAAGACATGGGCAGCTATGGGCTTCACCTACATCCTTCCTGCAAATCCCAAGCTTGTTTCCCTACTGTCTTACCTTCTTTGTGACCCCTTTTTCACCACTTTCCTGTCACCCCTTTTTCTTTTCGTTCAAAGAAAATAGCGCGGGTGTACGCTTGTGTGCGCGGAGCTCACCGCTAGTGCGCATGCGTGAGCTCCGTGCAAATGAGCGCAGACCTGGTTTTAAGTGCTTAAAAGTGCCTTTGGCACTTTTGATTGACAGGTCCTGTACTCATTTCGAAAGAAAAATACATTTCCACTGCCAGTCTCAAACCCAGGACCTTGATAACACTAGTTTGTATGACCTACCACTAAGCCATGACTCTCATACAAGAGCATAGTGCTAAAATAAATATAACATGTAATAGTAGGCATCAATATAAAGGCAATATAGGATGTGTACTACCCAAAGCATGTCAGGTAGATTTTTAATGCCCGAATTACTGGATTCCCATACTAGTTTATTATTCACAGAAACAGTCCTGCTAATGGTTAGCTTGTACATAATAATGTAAGCTAATGTACATATATGAAAGTATTATATGTACACACACACACACACATATATATATATATATATATATATTAATACATATGAAATATAGTGGTAGGTGTCAGTATTCATACACACTCACTACAGGAAACAGTGAAGATAAATGCAGCAACCAGAATCTGCAACACAGCCTGACTCCTGTGAGACTTACTAACCCTTTAACTGCGTAAAGGTGCCTTCAGCACTTTGATTGACAGGTCCTATATTTTGAAAGAAAAATAAATTCCCACTGTCAGTCTTAAACCCAGGACCTTGGTAACACTAGTCTGCATGACGTACCACTAAGCCATGACACTCATACAAAAACATAGTGCTAAAATAAATATAACATGTAATAGTAGGAATCAATATAAAGGTAATATAGGATGTGTACTACCCAAAGCATGTCAGGTAGATTTTCAATGCCCGAATTATTGGATTCCAGTACTAGTTTAGTGTTCACAGAAACAGCCCTGCTAATTGTTAACTTGTACATAATAATGTAAGCTAATGTACATATATGAAAGTATGTATATGTACATATATATATATATATATATATATATATATATATATATATATATATTAATACATATGAAAGATAGTGGTAGGTGTCAGTATTCATACACACTCACTACAGGAAACAGTGAAGATAAATGCAGCAACCAGAATCTGCAACACAGCCTGACTCCTGTGAGACTTACTAACCCTTTAACTGCTTAAAGGTGCCTTCAGCACTCTGATTGACAGGCCCTGTACTCAATTTGAAAGCAAAATAAAAGCATACTATTAGGCCCTACCACAAGACCATTGTAACACTAGTCTGTATGACCTACCACTAAGCCATGACTCTCATACAGGAATATAGTGCCAAAATAAGTATAACATGTAATAGTAGGAATAAATATAAAGGCAATATAAGATGTGTACTATCCAAAGCATGTCAGGTAGACTTTTACTGTCCTAATTACTGGTTTCCCATACTAGTTTAGTGTTAACAGAAACAGCCCTGCTAATTGTTAGCTTGTACTTAATAATGTAAGCTAATGTACATATATGAAAGTATGTATATGTACACACACATATATATATATATATATATATATATATATATATATATATATATATAGATATATATATATATATATATATATATATATATATATATATATATATATATATATATATATATTAATACATATGGAAATATAGTTGTAGGTGTCAGTATGCATACACACTCACTACAGGGAACAGGTGAGAGAAATGCAGCAACCTGAATTTACAACAGAGCATGAATCATGAGAGACCTACTAACCTTCACACTCACAGAACACTGTTGACAGCATACCAGCATGGTCCACGCCCTTACAATCTGAAAGGGCAACGCCTATCTCACATACCCTTTTATAGCACTGTCCTGAAATCACAGTGAGACATGCAATCAGTACACAACTGGCTGCATGCAATTAGCAAATGCTGCCTTACAATTGGTGCAGAGGCCATCACATGGACCTATGCAGATACCTACAAAAGCAGCCAGTATTAACACTCCACACATGCAATACATTCATTGCACCAAACTGACGGAGAGAGAGAGAGAGAGAGAAAAAGAAAGAAAAAGAAAGAAAGAAAGAAAGCAATAAAGGCAGTGATAAAAAAATAAAACTGCATCATCACAGCAACAAAACCAGCAGCAGCAGCAAACAGCAATTAGCACCAGTGACACAGCAACAGCTGACACAAACACAGGTAATGCAAAGTAGCAGGCTAATACTGTGTTTACTGTGAAACCTCCAAATGTATCATAGTTCACTATCTATAGGTATGTCCATGAGATATTACATGCACTATGTGGGATGTCTGTGGTAAGCTTTTGCAAAGGGGCCAGCAGTGTGTGTTGTGGCTTCCACTGGCCCAGTGGGCTGCATGGATATCATCACAGTCCTAACTAGTGAATAACTGTGTAATTACATACATACATAGCAAGGTAGTGTACTGTGCTTGTGGTGTTGTTGGGATATGTATATCCAGGCTGAGTAATGTGTGTCCACATCACAGTGTTGGGTGGCAACACACATACAGTATGTTGGGATGAACACCCAGAGTGTTCCAGAAGTGTTGCCTGTGCAGAAATATCTGGCCATTACCTGCGCATCCCCCACAACACACACACATGCAACATATGGCAGAAGCAGTATAGCAGTACACATAGGTTCATACTAGGCTATTTGCCCTTGGGCATTGATAAGCCTAGCCAGAATGTGTTTGTCTTTTGCCACCCAATTAAAATTTATTTTGCTATGCCCTTTTCCGATGTTAGTATACTGTGCCTCTGTCTAACAGTGACATAGAAGTGATACCCGGGGTACAACTATGATCTCCCATCCACTCATCCAGATTCCTATGGAAGAGAGTCAGTGAGGGACTCTGCCTAACCTGTACTGTTAGTTCATTACAGAGTGAAGGGAGCCTCTGGGTTATGAATCTGTCCCTTCAGCATGTCCTATTTATTTCAGTGCTAAGGTTCAGGTCTCTTGAGCGTGTGGCCGTATGGGATTCTGATTTCTTGAGGTGCAGCATGTCCATTACTTCTGGGTTGGACATGGCTGTATACGTCAGGCACAGATTGCCTCTGAACAGGCAGTATGCCATTGAGTCCAGCTGGACTTTCTTTAAACAGGCAGCATATGGCATCTGTTTGAGTCCTTTGATCCTCTTGATGAGGTACTGTTGGGGTTTTTCCAGTTGCTGTAGGTGTCTGGTTATGCAGACAGTCGCCCATGGGTTCTCGTGGGGGCATCCGTGGCCATACTGCCTCTGGCCGACGTGCCCAAGGAGGTATGTCAACCTCCACTATGTTTCAGACTGTTATGCAGGCACAGGTGCGTATGGAAAGGTACACCAGACAGGGTCTGAGGTAGCTGACAGCATGTTGCACAGCCATGACAGATGGCATGCGTGACATTGCGAATGCTGTTCATAATTTCACAGATGTCGTTGACAGACGTTGTGGGGACATACAACAGCTGCTCCACAACCAGATGTCCATGGGCCAGGGCGATGGTGTGCGTTTGCGGCGTTGACGTGGCCGTATGCCGGCAACAGCAGCAGCTGGCAGTTGCTGCCAATGACAACAGGCCCACTCACGCACCTCAAGTGCCAGCAGCAGCTCCAGCAATGCTGGGTTAGTGCTGTCATCAGGACGCCCCAGGAGACCACGTGCACGTGGCTCTGGACAGTCCCAACAGGGAACTGTGTCCAGTCAACACATACCCGCTTCCGATGACAGTAACCAGTCTGGGTTAGTACCGGATATGGTCCATAGCACACCTGCCAGGCACAGGTACCGTGTCCATGCCCACAGACACTGATCTGGATGACCTGACAGGTGCAGTCTGTGGCTGGCCACAAAACCCTGTACATGGCAGCCATTATGTGGGACTGTGTGCGTGCTTACACAAATGCAGAAATTTAACACCTAGGGCAAACACATACACACACACACTGCACCAACACTGGTCCACCCTGTACTGCTGCCCCTCACAAACACACATACACACACATGTCAATTGGCGGTAGCAGTGGCTGGCTTGGGCATACCTAACCCACACCTTGTGCATATGATGACACTGTGCCACCTCCTGCATACTACAACATCAGTGCAGGAAAAGGTAAACACGTTGCTGATGCACAGGGTGACTACATAGATGTGTATAAGTAGTAACATGTTGGTAACTGTTCACTGTTCCACTATGATTGTGTGTATATCCCAACATTCCTGCTGCAGTAACTGTATGAATGTCCTGAATTGTTATCTGCACCCATACTACTTACCAAAGTGTACCAGCTGCACACCATCACATGCTACCATTGACTATGGGAATGTGCATCATGTGCTGTATTGTAGATTCAGCTATATGTATCTGTTCTGTCACACATGCATTTACACACACCCTGCTACCCCCACACATGCACATGCTCACCTGCCATTTCCATTATTTATTACCCTACATGAGTAGCTGTCGACACATGACAGGTACACATCTGAAAAGTGCACTATTTGGATTACTACCGATTTCCTCTTCTCTACCTGTACTCACAGGGTGCAGGCAGCCTCATTAGTTTAAAAGTGTAATGTGCATCAGGTACTGTGGTACCCTGATTGCCACATCAAACATGTTTTCCATACGGAAATGCACACACAGAAACATCCCACATCCACACACTTGCCACATTCAGGTTTCAAAACACTATCTAGGTGTGTTCTGGTACATGTGCGTGTTACAGTAGCATGCAGCGCTATACTGAGTACTGTCAGTTGTCTGTTGTCATGTTGTTTGTATAGGGTGCTGTCAACATCACTGTTTGTTAAGGGAAATGTGCACCCTGCAGTGCGTAGCCCCATTTGGCAAAAGCCACATCCCACCCCCAGCATTGTGCACACACACTAACCCCACTCACACTAAAACACATACTTTCCATTTGCAAGATTCAAACCCCTACCTAACTGTGTTATGACACTAGAGACAGACACATTAGCAGAGTGCGCTATTTGCATTAATGGGAGAAATTCTTTCTAATGCTTTACTTAGAGGGTGCTGACATCATCTGTGTTTAGGAAGAGGGATGTGCACCCTGTAGTGTGTTCTCCAGTTGGCAAAAGGCACTTCTCCCTCACAGCATTATGCACAGACACAAACCCCACTCACACAAACTCACATACATTCCCTTTGCAGGATTCAAATCCCTACCTAACTATGTTATGACATTGGAGAAAAATGCATTAGCAGAGCGCGCTATACCAATTACTGGAGAGTTTTTAATTCAGGTAATATAGTTATAGAGTGCTGACATCATCAGTGTTTCAAAAGGGGAATCTGCATCCTGTAGTGTACTGTCACAGTTGCTAATAGGGGCATTTCCCACACACACATCGATGTGTTTGAGGTTTGTATATGTGGGGGATCCAGTACTCCAGTGTGATTAGTATATGGTTCGATTGCAACAATGAGGGATATACTTCAAGTGGTGAGCATTTTGTACTCATGTTTGTGATGATCAGGTCTAGTATATTTTCCCCTCTTGTGGGAATGTTGACTACCTGTTCCATAGCTAAAGAGTTTCTGAACTATGGGAACCCTAGAGCTTGGGTATTGTGGCTTGAGTAATGTTCACAGTCTATGTTTGAGTAGTTGACGTCACCCAGTATGATGGTGTTTGCAGAGAAATCTATACTCTCCTGTGTCGTCATGAAGGCTGTGTGGGATTCCTGAGTTTGAGAGGGTGATGTAAGAGCTCCTCTGTGTCTCTTTCCATGTGGTCTAGGGAGGTACGTCTCAGGTTGTTCACACCAGCATGGACAATGACTGCCTCATACTTGTACTTGCTGTGGAGTGACCCGAGTGCTTGTGTTATGTGGCACATTCTATCACCCGACAGGTAGCTAAATGTGACCCTCACCTTGCTCAGTCTGGAGGGCGGGACGTCAGTGTGTCTGACTATGACATCACCTATTATAGGTGTGTCACACATTGTGTTTGGCCTTATGGGCTGTGCCTGTTAAGAACACTGACTTTGTGAGGTCTGTGTTGCTTGAGATATGTGTTCATGTGGGTTGCAGCATGTCTGGCCATGTCATTTCTGTCTGTGGTCTGGTAAGTATCACCTTTGGTGACATAGGTATTCATATGTCAGCTGGTGAGCATTTACAGTGTTACCTACTGAAAGTGGTACAGCTTGTTTGTTGTACAATGGACTACATGCAGCCCTGCTTACAGTAGCTATGTTTGCATGCATGTTTCCTTGCAGTTACCCTGGAATACTGATCCGACCTGCCATGCAGAGTTACACAGCTTCTGTGGACTCCTAGTGACATCTGCATAGCTTACTATATGTATGTTCATGTCTCACTTGACAGAATGTCACTGTTTCTACTGTGCACATGTACGTTGCCTGTGACACTTTGCATATGACTTACCTGGCATCTGTCCACGTGAGCAGTCATATATGCCACTGCAGGACTCTAAACCTGATGATGCACACACTCAAAACATTCCTCAGCATGGAGAACATCGCTATCTGTGCAGTAACAGATACCGGATTCAGGGCTACCAGCAGCACTCCAGCACTACCAAGTTATACCTCATACCATGCTTTTCAGGCCCAAAACTTGCACAAAACCACAAAAGGAGGGGGTGTATTGATATTCATCCAAGATACCCACACCTCCAGGTTGGTGGCAAAGCACTAAACATCAGAGACTATCCATATGCAAGTAACAATGGGTAAAACTGCCTTCCAGGTTATAGCCTGCTACAAACCACCCTCACAAACACAAGAACCGCACTTGGCCTTCCTGAAAACAGTTGGAAATATGTAGGTCTGTCCATACACCATTATATTGGGTGGGTTAAACTACCCAAACATAGACTGGGAGCATGACTGTAGCTCCAACACCCTAGCCCACAGATTACTGGAATTTATATACCAATATGCTATGGAACAACTTGTTACCACTCACACAAGAGGGGAAAACATACTGAACCTGATCATCACCAACATGGGGACTCTATGCTCCAGACCAGAAGTGTATCCCTCACTGGTAAGATCAGACCATAAACTAATCTCACTGGATATTCACATCCCAAGGCCACCCTGCACAGAAGAATACAGTCAACAACTCATGTAAAGCATGTTCACACTCCTCATAAATGATGTGGAAACCTTCAAAGCCCCCAGGCCTGTTGAAAATATGGACCAGACTGCAGATACCTGTATAAAGGCATTCTATGGACACCTTCAGGAATGCATGGATCATGCAATCCCAAATAAAAGCAAGACCCAATCCTCCAAAGGCAGACGTCCTGTGTGGTGGACACCAGCCATAAACAAACTATACAATAGAAGGATGAAGCTACTAAATGATACAACAAACTCCCAAAATGTGAAGGCATCACAGATGAGTGTTAGCAGAAAACTACAGGCACTCATAAGATTGTCTAAGGCCATCTTTGAGAGCAGATTCCACAAGACACTGAGGATAATCACAAGGCTTTCTGTAGTTATGTTAGGAACCTGGGTGGTACTTCCCAGATATGCTCAGAGGTAGTCCAAGATGTCACAAGAAATACCAAACACACAGACATTGCCAACATCCTAGATGAAAGGTTCATGGCTACCTTCTCCCCCCCTCCACCCCAAAAGGGCAAATATTTCTCCCAGCAGAGTGCTGCCCCCCCTGACATCTCAGATGCTCAGGTAAGAGCTGCCCTCTCCAAATCAATAAACACTGCATCAATGGGACCAGACAGTGTTCCAGGCTGTGTCCTACATGAACTCCAAGAAGAGCTACACCCAGACATAACACTACTGTTCAATCCCAGCCTTACTACACGATATGTGGCCAAAGAGTGGTGTACAGCAACAGTGGTCCCTCTACATTTAGGTGGTGCCTTAACGGATCCTGGACACTATCACCCCATAAGTCTGAATAGCTTGGTCTGCAAAGCTATGGCAAGGATCATCATGAACCTCATAAATATAGATATTGGGGACCTACAAACACTTCATCATACACAGTTTGGCTTTGTTAATGGCAGATCCTGCCTCTCAAACCTGTTTGATTTCTTTGAAACAGTCACCAAGGCCACTGTCAAGGGGAAGGTGGTCTACACAGCCTACCTGGACCTTGCATAAGCCTTTGATACAATACCCCACTTGTGCATTCTAGGGAAGATCACCAGTGTACATATCAACCCCTATGTCACTACAGATATTGCAAAGTGGCTCAAGGGCAGAACACACATGGTTAGAATTGCTGGAGCCATGTCAGCCTCAAAACCAGTTACAAGTGGTGTCCCACAAGGCTCAGCCCTGGGATCTGTCTTGTTCAGTATATATTTATCAGAGGTACAGGCTAATATGGAAGGACTGTGGCTGAGCAAGTCTCAGATGACTGCAAACTGGACGCCATAATCAACTCTCCAGCCAACACACGCATCCTCCAAAAGAGCCTCTTAGAAACAGACGACTTGTGCCACAGCCATGGCCTCAAGCTGAATGCCAAAAAGTGTATAGTTATCCCCTTTGGCAAAAACAAAGTGACCACAAAGTACCACATATGTGTTAATCCATTAAGTGCAGATGAAGGAATTATGGACCTTGGGGTACACAAGTTGATAGCATTCTCTCATTTGACAACCACATGGCCAAAGTGGTTAGGAAAACATTTTATATAGGCCACCTCATCATGAAGGGATTCACATGTAGGTCAGGGGTGGACATTGTGCCTCTTTACTCATCCCTCATCATGCCCATAATTGACTACAATGCCCCTGTCGGCATGCACCTTACCAGACACCTGCAGCAACTGGAAAGACCACAAAAGTACCTCAACAAGAGGATCAAAGGGCTCAAACAGATGCCACATACTGACTGGTTAAAGAAACAGCAGCTCTACTCAGTGGCATACTGCCTCTTCATAGGCAATCTGTGCCTGACATATAAAGCCATGTCAAACCCTGACTTAATGGTCATGCTGCACCTCAGAATATCCAGATCCCATCAAGCTACACGCTGGAAAGACTTGAACCTCAGGAGTGATATACATAGGACATGCTGGAGGGACACATTCATAACTCAGAGGCTCCCTTCACTCTGGAATATTATCCCAATAGAGGTTAGGCAGAGTCACTCAGTGACTGTCTTCAAGAGGAATATTAATGACTGGATGGGACATTGTAGGTTTACCCTGGGTATCACTTATGTGTCACTGTTAGACAGAGGCACAGTATACTAACCTTGGAAAAGGGCATAGCAAGATAGATTTACAATGCATGGTGAAAGCCACACACATTCTGGCTAGGTTTATAAATGCCCTAGGGCAGATAGCCTAGTATGAACCTATGAACCTATGTATCTTGTTCACCATTGGCCCTATGTGCTGTTAATCACCAATGCAATCTCAATACTATGGTAGCATGTGCAAAGGTCAGTTGTCAGTCACCTCTATGGTACAGTTGTGGAATAAGTGAGTCATGTAGTAATGTCACAGCTGCCACATGTACACAGTCAACCCTATCCCCTACCCATGTATGTACAACACATGAAATACTACAGTGACTGCAATACCAGTCTGATGTAGACCTACACTGACAGCAATACAAGCACGGGAACACACAGGGCCATTCGTGGAGCCTAAGAATGGCATCCTGCCTGAGTGGCAGACACCTCTGCAGCTGGCACACAGGCATACGTTAGGCCTGAACACAGCACGCATAACACATAGCACACAAATCCTATGTGCCAAACAAGCACAGTCTGTACAGCTATACAGCACTACTGCTGCAGTTGTGTTAGGTACTTTTATTGTCCAGTACAGTGAGGTCATGCTCACCAGGCTGGACAAGGTGAAGGTCACAGTGATATGCTCATGGGGCAATATGGTCCACCACATAACACAAGAATACAGGTCAGTCAGATGCATGGACACATATGACTCAGTCATTGTCCATGCCACTACAGCTGATGTGTGATGTCCCTCACTGGAATACATGATAGGAAACATGTAAGGGCTCACTGAGCAAGTGGCGCAGGCTGGTAGAACCCTGACCTTGGTTGGCATCATACCCTCACCAGGAATGCTGACATATTACTAAATGCTAATGAATTACTGTAGCTACAACACCCTAGCTGAAAGGTTCTTAGCATGCGGTCACTGCATTGCTATGGAACAACTTCTTACCACTCCCACAACAGGTGGAAACATGCAGCACCTCTTCATCAACAACATGTAGACTATATGCCCCAGACCAGGTGTGTATCCCTCACTACTAGGTTGATAGCATCTACATCTCACATTGTATATACACATCCCACATGCAGCACCTGCACAGAAGACCACAGTCATAATGTTACCCAGTGCAAATACCATGTATTCACATGTGGCAGGCATCACACATGGTAACTATTGAAGGTGACAGGTACATATGTGTATTTGGCACACATATACATCATGTGTGCATTGCCATAACTGGTTTAATCGATGTCATGCATTATTGTGAGAAACAACCCGCACACATGGGCATTCTGTGTGAGCAAAACACACATGACATGTCTGGAATCAAAAGCCATAAATAATTGTGGTATTGTTTATAAAGGGGTATGTGCATCCTGTAGTGTGTTTTCCCAGTTGCCAAAAGGGATGTTTCTTTCATACACACTAACCCCCCTTCATACACACTTGCTGGATTCAAACCCCTACCTCACTAAGTTATAACACTAGAGACAGACGCATTAGCAGAGCGCATTAGTCGCATGACTGGGAGATTTCTTTTCTCCTGATATACTTATAGGGTGCTGACATCATCGGTGTTTAGAAAGGGGAATGGGCATCCTGTGGTGTGTTTTCACACTTGCTAAAAGGGATGTTTTTTTCATACACACACACTTATCACTTGCTGGATTCCAACCCCTACCTAACTATGTTATGACACTAGAGATGGACGCATTAGCGGAGTGCGCTATTCGCATTACTGGGTGATTTTTTTTCTCCTGATATACTTATAGGGTGCTGACATCATCAGTGTTTAGAAAGGGGAATGGGCATCCTGTGGTGTGTTTTCACAGTTGCCAAAAGGGATGTTCCTTTCACACACACTTGCTGGATTCAAACCCCTACTTAGCTATGTTATGACACTAGAGACGGACGCATTAGCAGAGCACGCTATTCAGATTACTGGGAGATTTTTTTTCTCCTGATATACTTATAGGGTGCTGACATCATCAGTGTTTAGAAAGGGGAATGGGCATCCTGTGGTGTGTTTACACAGTTGCCAAAAGGGATGTTTTGTTCATGCACACACACTAACCCCCCTTCATACACACTTGCTGGATTAAAACCCCTACCTAACTCTGTTATGACACTAGAAACAGACACATTAGCAGAGTGTGCTATTCAGATTACTGGGGGATTTGCTTTCTCCTAATATACTTGTAGGGTGCTGACATCATCAGTGTTTAGAAAGGGGAATGAGCATCCTGTGGTGTGTTTTCCCAGTTGCTAAGAGGAACATTACCCTCACACAGACTTGCACACAGACCAACCACAATCACCCACACACACACACTCTGGATAAGCTGTCATTCCCTAGGACAAACAGCCTAGTGTTGACCTCTACACCCATATGTTTAACTGTCAGATGCACATTATTTGGTGCTGATAGCAATGTTTGCAGGTCTTCATTGCCATAACATTACCTGTTTGTATGAACAACTTGTGTATCTGTGGGCGATGTTTGCATATGGGGGGCATCCACTATATCATGTATGTCTCTGTAGTCATTTAAGTGTGAGCACTGGTCAGATTGCTATAATGTTGTTAGTTACTGGAGTAACACGTACATATACCAGATATATGTGGCAAAATGCTAAACTGATATTTGGACTAAGTGTGTGAGCATGCCCAGTTCAGCCTTCCGATGGCATGTTGTGGGAAAAATGTCTCATTTATCAAAATGTGTGAGCATGCCCAGTGTGAGCTTTCCATATGTTTAACTCTGCAGCCCATCACATTTGTGGATGAGTGTGAACTTCAACAAATATCCCCTGTTTATGGTTTGTGTCATGTTGTGTAGTTACTGTCCAAATGCTTTTTGTGTGAACACAACAGGGATTATACTGTGCCTGCAGGTTTTTCATGGGATACTTTGCATACAATTGTCAACATCTGTTCATACTGACCTAACACTGTAGTACTGTATAGTGTAGTGGTTCAGTACTTTCACTGTGGTGGACAGTATCCTGGGCTTTAGTCCTATCACTGCTTTACATTTCCATAGTGAGCACAACAGCCTGGTTAGGGTCCAATTGTGCACATCTGCACAAAGGTGGTGCCTCTACGGACCCTGGTAATTACCGCCCCATAAGCTTTACAAGTCTAGTCTGCAAAGCTATACAGAGGATCATAATGGAGCTCATAAACAAAGATATAGGGGACATGCAGACATTGGATCCGTCCCAGTTTGGCTTTGTCAAGGGCAGATCATGCCTTTTGAACTTGGTCGACTTCTTCAAAACAGTCACTAAGGCCATTGATGAGGGAAAGGCAAGCCATACAGCCTACCTTGACCTTGCAAAGGCTTTAGACAATACCCCACTCGGGTATTGTAGAAAAACCTACCAACTTAAATGTAAACCCATATGTCACAAGATGGGTTGCAAACTGGCTTAAGGACAGGACTCACAGGGTTAGAGTTGCTGGCGCTATGTCAGACTCCAAGCCGGTCACAAGTGGTGTCCCACAGGGCTCAGTCCTTGGCCCCCTATTGTTCGGCATCTACTTCTCAGAAGTACAGGCCAACATGGGAGGACTTTGGCTGACAAAGTTTGCAGATGACTGCAAACTGGGTGCCATAGTGGAAAGTGCATCAGACACGGATATCCTTCAGAAGGGACTCACGGAAACTGATAGCTGGTGCCAGAGCCATGGCCTGAAGTTAAATGCCATAACATGTATAGTCATACCCTTCGGGAAAAGCAAGGTAACCCCAAGCTACCATATAGGTGGCAATCCTCTAAGCACAGAAGAGGTTATCAGGGACCAGGGGACCCAGGTTGACAGTGGCCTTTCTTTTGACACTCACATTGCTAAAGTGGTTAGAAAGACCTTCTACATTGCCCACCTGATCATGAAGGGATTCACATCCAGATCTAGTGAGGTCATTGTTCCCCTGTACTCTTCACTTATCAGACCAATGATCGAGTACAATGCCCCATTCGGGATGTATCTCACCCGACATCTGCAGCAATTGGAGAGACCCCAATAGTCCCTCACCAAAAGGATAAAGGGACTCCAACATCTGTCATATGCTGCCAGATTGAAGAAACTCCAGCTCTATTCAGTCGCATACTGTCTGCTCAGAGGTGACATGTGCCTGACATACAAGGCCATGTCCAACCAGGAATTAATGGACATGCTCCACCTCAAAAACTCCAAATCCACCAGAACCACTAGGGCAAGTGACTTAAACCTTAGCAGGGATATAAGTAGGACATGCTGGAGGGATAGATTTATCACTCAGAGACTCCCTATGCTGTGGAATAGAATCCTGGTCCATGTGAGGCAGAGTACCTCGCTGGCTCTGTTCAAGAGGAATCTTGACCTGTGGATGGGAGGTCATAGGTTTACCCCTGGTATCATCTCTGTGTCACTGCTGGACAGAGGCACAACAAACTAATGGGCACAGTATTGTTTCCATATAAGGGGTGGCGTAAGCCACAAAACTCTGGGCTAGGCTTATAAATGCCTTAGGGCAGATAGCCTAGTATAAACCTATGAACCTATGAACCTATCTGACCATGTTGCATTATGTTCAGATATTAACTACTTACAACAGCCTCATCCAACATCAGTAGTGTATTCCACAACATAGGCGTACATTGGCAAACACTACCGATGTGCCCTAGGCCATTTCTAATGCTAGTCAGAGAGTTTGTTTGTCCTTCGACACATTGTAAGTGTAGTTTGCCATGACATATGTCATGTTTAGTGTACTGTGCCTCTGTCTACCCGTGACATAACAGTGATACCCAGGGTAAACCTACCATCTCCCATCCACTCATTAAGATTCCTGTTGAGGAGAATCAACGAGTGACTCTATGGATAACCTGTACTGGTAGTTTACTCATGCGTGGGGGTGGCTTCTGTGTTATGGATAATGCAGTACAGCTTGTCCTATGTATGTCAGTGCTGGGGTTCAGGTCCCTCATGTGCATAGCTCACTGCCATTCAGATTGTACAAAGTGCAGCATGTTCATTGATTCCAGCTTGGACATGGCTTTCTACATCAGGCACAGCTTGCGTCTGGGTGGCCAGCATGGCAGTGTGTGGAGTTGCACTCTGTTTAATCAGGCAACACATTACATCTGTTCAAGCTCTTTGATACTCCTGGTGGGGTACTGTTGTGGACTTTACAGTTGATGGAGGTGTCTGCTGAGGTACACCCCACAGGGCCTGTTGTAGTCAATTGTAATGCTGATGAAGGATAACTGCAGAACCACGAAAAAATCTCAAAGCACGCAAATTACCAATAAAGATAAATGTCCAGGAAACTAAGGATAATTCCAAAGATTCAAAATTTATTGAAGCATATAAAACACACTGGAAATTTAACGCTCCTTGCTACAACTGCGTTTTCGTCCTACATAGACCAGGACTACATCAGAATGATTCTGATGTAGTCCTGGTCTATGTAGGACGAAAACGCCCTCATCAGTGACCTCAATTACTGTTTCAACTGAGTCACACATGTTTAGGGGCAGGGCCTGCACTTAATAAACCCACACTGGGTAGGGTCGGGTGTCAATAGATCCCCAATATCTGTATGTCTGCGGTACATGCTGATCCTTTTCATAGCTGTGCAGACCAAGCTTCTCAGGATTCTGTGGTGGTAGATTTTAGTATCCATTCAGGCGACACCTTTCTTGAGAATGACCACTGTTGTTGTACACTCCTCTTTGAGCACATATCCTGTGGTAAGGCTGACATAATGTCAGGGAGGCAGCAGTCTGCTGTGAAAGATATTTTGCATTATGGGGGGGGGGGTTTGCACTGCACCTGTCAGGATGTATGTTGGCAATACGTGTGTGTGTTTGGTATGTTGTTTGTAATATTTGTGTGATCCAGAGCATATCTGGGAATTCACAACACGCTCCCTACCATCAGTTGCAGCAGCCTTGGGGTTATCCTTAGTGTCCTGTACAATTTGTATCATAATAGTTTCATAGGTTCATACTAGGCTATCCACCCTAGGGCATTTGTAAGCTTAGCCACAGTGTGTGTGGCTTTTGCCACCCCTTGCTATGTGAATATTATGGCCATTTATGATTTACTTAGCTGTGCCTCTGTCTGGACATGACACAGTAAAGACCGCGAGTGTACATCTACAATTATCCATCCATTTTGCAAACTTCCTGTTGAAGAGTGTCAGTGAGGGGCTCTGCCTAACATGTAGTGGTATTTTGTTCCAGGGTGTGGAGAGACTCAGGGTTAGGTATCTGTCCCTCCAGCACATCCTATTTGATTATGTGTTGAGGTTGACATCTCTGACTCACACAGCTCTGATGGCTTTGAGTTTTCTGGGGTGGAGCATGTCTATTACTTCTGTGTTGGACATGGACTTGTACAACAGACATACAATGCCTCTGTGTAGGCAGTATGTGACTGCATTCAGCTGTGGTGTCTACAGCCAGGCAGCATATGAGATATATTTGAGACCCTTTCTGACTCTTGGTGAGGTACCTTCGAGGTCTTTCTAACTGCTGCAGGTGCCAGGTAATGTACATCCCAAATGAGGCATTGTACTACAATATGGTCTGATAAGGGAACAGTATAGGGGCACAATGACCTTTGTTGACGTAGATGTGAATCCTTTCATGATACAGTGTCCAATATAGACAGTCTTCCTAGCCAAATTGGCGATGTGACTGTCACATAACAGGTTACTGTCCGCTTGTGTCACTAGGTCCCTGATTACTCCTTCCACACATAATGGTTTACCACCTATGTGGTAATTTGTGTGTACCTTGTTTTGTATTTGGTGGTACATTCATACTGTCCACTGTCTTCAGGACAGTGGGGTGGGGTTCCTGTGTGTGAGAGTGTGGTCTGTAGCATGGTACAGACTGTACAGCAGTCTTGCCTACGGTTAGTTGCACATGGGTGGACTGCAATGACATAAGCATTGTCAGTTAACTGGACGTATAGGTGTCTGTGCTGAATATGGATACTCACCCTCCTTTTATGTTTTGTTCCAGGTTTTGTGGCCATAACACATGATATGTGGTATTACCTGGTAGTGCTGGTGTGCTGTCATGAGGCTTGCAGCAGGTTTGTATCACTGGACAGACATCAATGTTCTCCATACTGGGGAGGGCCTCAGGAGCATGCATATTGAGGTTTACACATCTGGCATTGATCAGCATTACCCTTCTGTTTCTTTCCAGTTTTGTTTTCTATGGTGGTGGGTTAGTCTTTTCGGCCTTGCCTACGAAAGGATCTCTGTAGGTTTCAAAAGCCTTAGGCAATATACAGACGCTCATGGGTAACAGGTGCAAGCCATCCCTGGAACAGCAGCATGTCTCACTATGGAGTCACCTATTACAACTGTATCAGGCATGTTGTTTCTCCTTCTGTCCTGTGACTGTTTGGCACACCAGCTTTGTGTACTATGTGTTACCTGTGCTATGTCTGGAGGTTGTTTTATTGGGTGTCTGCTTTGGAGGCTTGTGTTGGTGTTGTGTGTTTGTAATTAGGGCCTCTGGGAATGTTTTTGTGTTTATGTGTTTGGTTTACAGTCGTTGTAGGTCTATGTGGGACTGGGTTTGTGGTGTATGTGGTTACCTTGTCCTCCTGACTAGTTTTGACAATACTGATTTGGGGGTGCTCAGGCTCTGGTTTGGCTACCTGGTTGCGTCAATCACATATATTTGTATTTATTGGGGTGAGTTGTTGTTGTGTGTGTACTTGGGACAGGTGTCACATTGCCACTGGATTCACAGATTCTACTTGTTTTGCCTGGCCTTAGTGGATTGTATGTGTGGACACATTTTATTGCCATACTAGTGATCACTGATTATTTCACTTTTTATGTTTGATCTATCATGTGGTAGCTTCCTCATTCTCTTCAATGGTTTAGTAATTGCTGGAGTCCAGCATGCCAGATGCCTGGGTGTATGCCATTGTGTCTTGTTGTTATTTGTGATTGCAGACTCCAAGCACTCTTGGCTGTGTTCATGGTATGCCTGTATGACATGTTCTGCAGTGTGTCCCATATTCTGGACTTGCACAGGGCCTTTCATGGATTCCACATTGGTTTGTAGGGGTGCAAGCTATGCTTTATACATGTGTTGCACTGTGGTATTCTGGCCAGGGACTGGGGTCTGGATGTGTAACTACAGTGTGATAACTCTATGGTCTGGTTTTACCAGTGAGGGATACACTTCTCATCTTGACATCCAGTACACATATTTCTGATTATCACATCCAGTATGCTTACCCCTCTTGTGGAAGTGTTACATTTTGCATGTCCATTTTGTTTGATGGATTCTGGGAAATTGTCTACAAATGTGTCGGTGCTAGTATAATAAAAAGAGTATAGTGACAAACGTCTCAAAAGCTGACTTCACACGTCTTCAGACTGAGATGGTATCCTTTAAGCCCACTGGGCCAGTGGAAACCACAACACACAATGGTGACTCCTTCACAGACGCTTTCTACGGACATCTCCAAGAAAGCATGGTCCATGCAATCACAAATAAAACCAAGACCTTCTCCACCAAGGGAAAGTGGCCTGTCTGGTGGACCCCAGCCATAAACAAACTGTATAACAACTGAAGGATACTAATGCAAGACAGAGCTACATCTCCTAAAGGGAAGGCAGCTGTGATCAGCACTAGTAAAAAGCTACATTCTCTCATAAGGACATCCAAGGTCAACTTTGAGACAAAAATCACCAAAGACAATTAAGATAACCACAATGCCTTCTTCAGTTATGTCAGAAACCAGGGTGGGAACCCTCAGATATGCTCAGAGTTGGTACACAACAACATATATTTCAGTGATCTGACAGATATTGGCAACATTCTGGCAGACAGGTTCAGTGCAATTTTCCCCCTCCCTCACCCCCAAAAGAAGATAGTTATCACAGCTGAATGTAACCTCACTGTCATCTCAGATGTCCATGTGAGAGCCACACACAGCAAAGACAAGAACACAGCATCAATGGGACCTGATGGTATCCCCAGTTGCGTGCTATGTGAACTCCAGAAGGAGCTAAACCCGTATATACAAATGCTATTTAACCTTAGATCTGCTACAGGATATGTACCTGAACAATGGCGTACAGCAACAGTGGTCCCACTCCACAAAGGAGATGCCGCCACAGACCCTGGGAACTACCACCACACAAGCTTAACCAGCCTTGTCTGCAAAGCTATGGAAAGAGTCATTATGGAGCTCTTAAACAGAGACATTGGTGACCTAGAGACCCTTGACCCCACCCAGTTCAGCTTTGTACAAGGCAGATCCTGCCTTTTGCACCTAGTTGACTATTTTGAAACTGTCAGTAGGGCCATTGATGAGGTCTAAGCGGTCCACACAGCCTACCTGCATTTGGCTAAGGCCTTTGACACAATACCCCACTCAGGCATCATAGACAAGCTCAACAGCTGAAATATAACACCATATGCCACAGGATAGGTTGCAAAATGGCTAAGAAACAGAACCCATAAAGTCGACATTGCAGGTGTCTTGTCAGATTCAAAGCCAGTCACAAGTGGTGTCCCACAAGGATCTGTCCTGGGACCCCTCTTATTTGGCATTTACTTTTCAGATGTGAAAGCAAACATAGGAGGGTTGTGGCTGACAAGGTTTGCAGATGACTGCAACCTAGGCACCATAGTGAATACATCAGCCGGCACACACATCCTACAGAATGCCCTCACAAAGACAGATAGCTGGTGCCTGAATCATGGCCTGAAACTGAATGCAACTGATGTGTAGTCATCCCCTCTGGGAGGAACAAAGTACCCACAAATCAATACATAGACAGCAACCCACTGAGTACAGAAAACAAATCAGACACCTGGGGACCCATGTAGATAGTGACCTCTCGTTTGACACCCATGTTGCCAAAGTGGTTAGAAAGACTTTCTATCTTGCCCACCTTATCATGAAGGGTTTTCCATCCAGATCAAAGGAGGTCATAGTACCCCTATACTTCTCCCTTATCATGCCCATGATTGAATACAAAGCCCCATTTGGTATGTACCTCACCCAGCACTTGCAACAGCTGGAGAGACCCCAAAAGTACCTTACCAAGAGGATCAAGGGTCTACAACACATGTCATATGCTTCCAGACTAAAGGAAATCCAGCTTTATTCAGTAGCATACCACCTACTTACAGGTGACCTATGTCTGACATACAAGACCATGTCCAATCAGGATTTGGTGGACATGCTCCACTGCAAGCAATCCAAATCCACCAGAACCATGAGATTTGAACCTCAGCACATACATGTATAGGACATGCTGGAGGGACAGAGTCATAACTCAGAGGCTTCTCACACTCTAGCAAAGAATCCAAGTTCATGTTAGACAGATTCCCTCACTGACTCTCTTCAAGAGAAATCTGGACAAGTGAATGTGAGATTGTAGGTTTACCCCAGGGGTCCTCCCTGTGTCACTACTAGACAGAGGCACAGTCAAGTTATTCGATTAAGTAAGGGGGTCATAGTGTGTCACTACTAAGTCAGAGGCACAATATTCGGAATCTATTCTGTACACTTATTACCACTATAAGGGGTGGCAATAGCCACATCACTATGGCTAGGCTTATAAATGCACTAGGGCAGATAGCCTAGTAGTAAACTATGAAACTATGGTGTATGTGTAGGTATTGTCAGTCAAGCAATATAATGTGGTTTGGGGGGCTTGATATCTTCCTGTATTCCAACATTTTTGTCTATTCCTTCTAGCATGTCGAGGGATCAGTTGCTAGTGTCCTCTCCTGTTCAGCTGGTGAACCTGGGAATATTGAGGCAATGTTACAATTGCCTCATGTACACAGACAACCCTCTCCTTCTCCCACAAAACACAAATACATGCGAGAGATGCAACTATATAGCCAAACTGGAGGCTGAGCTCTCTCAACATAGGACTGGCAAGACCAGACAGGAGGAGAAGGTAACCACACACACCACAAACCCAGTCTCACATAGCACTATCACAACTTCAAATCATACACATAAACACACAAAGACATACTCGGAGGCTCTGATCAAAAATCTACCAAAACAGCAGAGGCCACCAAAGCAGACACCCAAACAACTGCCTCCACAGAGTACAGCACATGCAACACATAGACCACAGAGTCAGTGTGCCAAACAGTCACAGCCCTTAAGGCCAAACACAATGCCAGGCACACTCGTCATAGGTGACTCCATAGTCAGACACACTGACGTCCCGCTCACCAGATTGAGTAAGGAGAAGGTCACAGTAAGCTGCCTATTGGGCGCTGGAATCCACCACATAATGCAAGCACTCAGGTCACTCAACTGCAAGTACAAGTATGACTCAGTCATTGTCCATGCTGGTGTGAACAACCTGAGACGTACCTCCCTGGACTACATGAAAAGAGACATAGAGGAGCTCTCTGATTATGTAGCCTAGGCAGGTATGACCCTGACCTTGAGCAGTATCCTACCTTCACCAAGAATGATGCCACAATACAGAGACAATATGATCAGCTTTAATAATTGGCTTAAACTATGGTGTCATTCAAAGGGGATCCAATGTCTGTCTGCCTGGGATGACATGCTGGACAAGCCACGCTGCTTTGCAAGGGACGGCTTGCATCTGTCACCCCTGGGCTTCCGGATTTTGGCTAAGGCTCTTGCCACCCCCATTGTGCCTTTTTTAGGCAAGGCTCAAATTCTAAACTTACCACCCTAGAACACAAAAAAGGAAAAAAACTAAGGGTAATGCTGCTCAATGCCAGAAGTCTCAACCTCAAGATGCACGCACTTGAAGCCCTTCTCAGTATGGAGAACATTGATTTCTGTGCTGTGACTCAAACCTGGTTCAAGGCTCCTGAGAGCACCCCGGCACTATCAGGTTTTACCTCATATCATGCGTTCCGGCCCCAAAATCCGGACAACACCAAGAAAGGAGGGGAGGTGTCCATATTCATCAAGGACACCCTCACCTCAAGGTTGGTGGCAATGCACGATGCATCGGAGACCATCCAGGTGCAATTAACCATAGGCAAGACTGATCTGCAGTTTGTAGCATGTTACAGGACACCCTCTCAAACTCAGGAACCTCACACAGCTTTCCTAAAAACACTGGAGGGGATAAATGTATCTCCAAACACCATCATACTGGGTGATTTCAACTATCCAAATATAGACTGGGATCACTACTCAAGCCCCAACACTCTAGCCCAAAGGTTCCTAGAGTTCATAAACTCAAATGCCATGGAACAACTAGTCACCATCCCCACAAGAGGAGAAAACATACTAGATCTCATCATCATGGACATGGGGTCACAATGTTCAACACCAGAAGTATACCCATCATTGGTGAGATCAGATCATAAACTAATCTCACTGGAAGTCCACATCCTGCCCCCACCCCAGATAAAAAGACCACAGTGAAGAACTTCTCAAAAGCCGACTTCACACTTCTAAAGACTGGTGTGGTCTCTTTTAAGGCCCCCGAGCCAGCAGAAACCATTACCCAAACCGCTGAATCACTTACAAATGCCTTCTACTAGCACCTCCAGGACTGCATGGATCAGGCAATCCCAAACAAAACAAAGACTCTTTGTACCAAAGGCAAGCGTCCAGTCTGGTGGACC
This sequence comes from Protopterus annectens, assembly GCF_019279795.1. NCBI lineage: Eukaryota > Metazoa > Chordata > Ceratodontiformes > Protopteridae > Protopterus > Protopterus annectens. Next base: position 1,932,931,679 of record NC_056726.1, read on the forward strand.
CCAGCCATAAACAAGCTCTACAACAAAAGGAAGAAGCTACTACAAGATAGAGCAAAATCCGTAAAAGGGAAGACACCCCTGATCATTATAAGTAAAAAACTGAGATCTCTCATAAAATCATCCAAGGCAAATTTTGAGAGAAAAATCTCTAAGGACTCAAAAGACAATCATAATGCCTTTTTTAGCTATGTTAGAAACCTGGGAGGAAACTCCCAGATATGCTCAGAATTAGTTCAAAATGATGTAAAAATCACTGAACCTACAGACATTGCCAACATACTGGCTGACAGGTTCAGTGCAAATTTCTCCCCCCCCCCAAAAGGAGAGATATCTATACTAGAGGATTGTAGCCCCCCAAACATCTCAAATGCTCAGGTGAGAACTGCTCTATCCAAGGCGAAAAACACAGCATCCATGGGACCAGATGGTGTTCCCAGTTGTGTGCTCCACGAACTCAATGAGGAATTAAACCCGCAGTTAGGGCAGCTGTTTAATCTTAGCCTCACCTCAGGATACGTACCCAAAGAGTGGCGTACGGCAACGGTGGTCCCACTTCACAAAGGAGGTGCATCCACCGACCGCGGAAACTACCGTCCCATCAGCTTGACAAGCCTGGTCTGCAAAGCTATGGAGAGGATCATAATGGAACTCATAAATAAAGACATAGGGGACTTGCAGACTTTGGATCCAACCCAGTTTGGCTTTGTCAAGGGCAGATCATGCCTTTTAAACTTGGTTGACTTTTTCAAAACAGTCACCAAGGCCATTGACGAGGGCAAGGCAGTCCACACAGCCTACCTTGACCTGGCAAAGGCTTTCCACACAATACCCCACTCAGGTATCATTGAAAAACTCACCAGCTTAAATGTAAACCCATACGTCACAAGATGGGTTGCAAACTGGCTAAGTGACAGAACCCACAGGGTCAGAGTTGCTGGCGCCATGTCAGATTCCAAGCCTGTCACAAGTGGTGTCCCACAGGGCTCAGTCCTGGGCCCACTTTTGTTCGGCATCTACTTTTCAGAAGTACAAGCAAACACAGGAGGATTATGGCTGACAAAGTTTGCAGATGACTGCAAACTGGGCACCATAGTTGAAAACCCATCTGACACAGACATCCTTCAGAAGGGTCTCATAGAAACAGATAACTGGTGCCAGAGCCATGGCCTAAAGTTAAACATTAAAAAATGCATAGTCATACCCTTCGGGAAAAACAAGGTTACCCCTAGTTACCATATAGGTGGGAATCCTCTAAGCACAGAAGAGGCTATCAGGGATCTGGGGACCCAGGTTGACAGTAACCTTTCGTTTGACACTCACGTTGCCAAAGTAGTTAGGAAGACCTTCTACATTGCCCACCTGATCATGAAGGGATTCACATCTAGATCAAGGGAGGTCATCGTTCCCCTGTACTCATCACTCATCAGACCAATGATTAAGTACAATGCCCCATTTGGAATGTATCTGACCCGACACCTGCAGCAATTGGAAAGACCCAAAAATTCCTCACCAAATGGATAAAGGGTCTCAAAAATATGTCTTATGCTGCCCGACTGAAGGAACTCCAGCTCTATTCAGTCGCTTACCGTCTGCTCAGAGGTGACCTGTGCCTGACATACAAGGCCATGTCCAACCCGGAATTAATGAACATGCTTCACCTCAAAAAATCTAAATCCATCAGAACTGCAAGGGCAAGAGACTTAAACCTCAACATGGCTATTAATAGGACATGCTGGAGGGACAGATTCATCACCCAGAGACTCCCTATGCTGTGGAACAAAATCCCGGTACATGTGGGGCAGAGCACCTCGCTGGCTTTGTTCAAGAGAAATCTTGACCAATGGATGGGAGATCGCAGGTATACCCCAGGGATAACCTCAGTGTCACTGCTTGACAGAGGCACAGCAAAATAATGGGCATATTATCCTTCAAACTAAAGGGATGGCGGAAGCCACAAAACTCTGGGCTAGGCTTATAAATGCCCTAGGGCAGATAGCCTAGTATGAACCTATGAACCTATGAACATAGGCCTGGTGCGGTTCCTGCTATTAGGACAGTGGTCTGCAGCAAGCTGTATAGTAGTAGGCAGTTTTAGCCATTGGTATTTGACCATGGCTAATCCATGTTGCTTCTTGTTGTGGTACCAACATGGGGGTGTGGTTATCCATGACATTTATTGCTAGTCACCCTCGTTTTGTAGCTTGTTCCATGTTTTGCAGCTGTACATCACTGTATGAGGTGTGACCTGGTAGTGTTAGGGTGCTGATGTGGGCTTTGACCCAGTTTTCTATTACAGCACTGATATCTACATTCTCTATACTGTGTGCGTTTACACTGCACGCATCTTGCTGTTTATACTTCTGGCATTGGGTAGCATTACATCTAGGTTCCTATCCCTTGTGGTACCTATGACGGTGGGTTTGTATTTTTGTGGTTTATGATTGGTGAGGGTGGATGTTAGTCAGGGTCCTCAGGTGTGCATATGGTACATGGTGTTACATTACTTAACACATGGCATTCATGCCTCAGGTGGTGTTGCAGGGCTGCCTCTGTTGGATGCACATACTACACTCCCTGTACATGTTTGGAAACAGGTTGTGTCATGTTAGGCGTCCCTGTTACTATATGAGTGAGTCGGAGGGGGTATCAGTCCCAGTGTTCCTACTGAGCCAGTGTATGTGCTATGCGTTGCCTCTTTGCCAAGGCCAGGGCATACTGGGCACGCCTCCTTCTGCCTACTGGGGCAAGGTCAAGTTGTTCCTCCTCCGAGTCACCCTCTGCCTGTGGTGGCCTTGGCAATGGTGGGGGTATGTTTGGCCCAGCCCTATGCTGGTCCTGCTGCAGCTGTTTCCATGAGAATCATATTATGTAGCATAGCACATATCATGATCATTTGGGTACATGTAGTTGGTGTGTACTGCAAGGCTCCACCAGATGTGTCCAGACACCTGAACCATGACTTGAGCAGCCCAAACACATGCTCTATGACATTACGTGTTTGTGCATGTGCCTCATTATGGCGTTCCTGTTCGGGTGTGTGTGCATTTCTGATGGGTGTCATCAGCCACGGCTCAAGTGCATAACCTGCATCCCCCACTAGGTGTCCGTGTGGGAAGTCCCCACTGGCAAATGATTGGTACATCTGCGTCAGATGCCAGATGTGGGAATCGTGGTAGCTCCCAGGGCAGCCAGCACACACATTTATTATGCCCTGGGCATCACACATGACCTGGCAGTTGATGGAGGGGAATCCCTTGCGGTTAATATAGGCTCTACCCCGCTCACCGGCTGGTGCTTTGATGCATATGTGCATGCAGTCTATTGCTATTTGCTGGAAGAGACGCATATTGCTGGCCAATACCTCACGGGCATTGGGGAAATATACATGATCACCGACATGTGCTGACATGGCATCCAGGAACTGGTGCAGTACCCTGGAGGCTGATGCCTGTGATATCCCCATCATATCACCAGTTGGTCTCTGGAAGGTACCTGTTGCTAGTATTCTTAGGCCAACACATACCTTGGTTTCCACTGGGATGGGTTCCCCTCTGTTGGTTCTGTGTGTGAGACGTGGCCTGCACAGCTCAACAATTTGCTGCAGAAGCTCTCTGTCCACTCTGTAGTGCTCTACTATCTCCAGCTCATGTAACCCATGGTAGGTGACCCTGGGCCTGTATACTCTCCTCCTTCTCCTCACTCTGGGTTGTCTGTCAGCATCTGCATTGTCACCACCCTCAGCAATTCGCCTATGCCTGATTATAACAGCTATGGCAGCCCCTAGCATTTCTGCTCTGAGTTCAGCTTTTTTCAGTTTTCAATTCTGATAGCTTACTCCTTTCTTGCAGTATCTCTTGTGAGAAACACCCTGCACTGCTGTTTGCAGTGTTTTAAGTGCTGGGTTGGGCTTCTAGTCTGCCTGTGTAATTGCCTGCTTCCAACTGTTTCCACCCATTAACTCCAGCAGTATCCTCTGGCAGCTTCCTTGTATTCTGGTTGTTTCCTGTTTCCTCTCTGTTTCCTCAGGGGGAGCAATGTGCACACCAGCTTAAGCACACTCACAGTTACTTAAACGCGCGCACACATCCTTACATGGTGTGGACTTGGCTGATTCATGGTAAAACATGCACACATTGCCTTACACACGTGCACGCCCGCGCAAACCATTGTAAATGGTTTGCAACACGCTCCCACATGTTGAACCTGCCTTACACGGGCGCACACGCGCGCATGCACGTATATCAAGAAAGTTTGAGTGTACGGATAATGTGCACCCTCTATTTCTTGACTTTCCTAGTGTTCTGTTGGGACACACCTCTCTCCCTGATGTCTGTCTGTCATCTGTCACGTTACACTGCCCTCCAATGTGATACATTTATTTCTATCATCCCCCCCCCGTGATGTCACCTACCTCTTACTCTATTCCTCCCCCTTCTATAACTCTTACACTACTCAGAAAGTGCTCATTACCTATGTGGCAGTGTGATTCAGTATTGTAACCCTCATTTACATAGGATTGCCTAGTAATGCTTAGTTACATCTCTTACACTGAGCTTCCCCTTGGCAACCACTACACGGTGGCCATATTGTTTTTGGTCTGCTAGTCCATGCATTGTCATTCCATGTAATACATAAAACCCACAATTGTGGGCTTATAAGCTTTGGTTTTCACTTTTAGGCAGCGCACCCCGTTTGCGGGGTGCGCTGCAGTTAAACATCAAAATCCCGGAAAAAAAGTTATTTTAAATAATTTTGCAACACTTTTTAATGCCAGTGGCCACATATTTGGCGATTGGCATGCTAGATGACACATATGCACCCTTTATTTGGAGCTGACATAGCTCCGCTCCGTTGTTTTGCAGAAATGTACTCAGTTGTCAGCTGAGTACATTTCTGCAGCTAAAACGTCCGTTACACGGACTGGTTTGGGCTTCCTGGATCGCTCAAATACCTCATTTGCATATCTTTGAGCTGAAAATGAGGTATTGAGCATTTCCATGCCCAGTCCGTGTAAGAGACGTTTTAGCTGTCTCTTACACGGAGGTTTGGGCTGTTCCTGGATCGGGAGGCTTACACGGTGGCTTACACTACTCTTAAACTCCATGTAAACCTTCGTGAATCCTGCCCAGTGTCTAAAAAGCAACGGAGATCTTGCGTTCTCCATTGCTGTAAAAAAAGAGTTATACTACTGGAAAAAGTCCGGGCGACTGAATCTTTTTCCATTAGTATAAGTCTGATTTACAACATGCATGCTGACCAATCAGCATGCACTTTTTAGAATATTAATGGAGGGTCGTTGTATAATAGTGTTTTTATTACACTATGGTAAAAGAGAGTCTTGCAGAGTTTGTGATGTTTTTTTTTTTTTATTTTTCATTAACCATCAGTTGGATAGTAAATTTCATGTCTATACTGCAGTTAGATGAGATTTTTAAGAATGTATTTTTAGGGGGTGTTTTCTCAGGATGATATCATGCTGCATAGGAAATAAAAAATGAATGTTTGTTTAACATGTTGACTCTGAAGAAGCCCTATAAGTGGTGAAAGTGCTTAGTTCACATGTGTTTTATCTATTTTTGCTTGTTTTTATTTTGAATAATAAAGTGGTATTACTGCTTCACAGCTGAACAGGTATTTGTTTTTCCTCATTTTTGCAACATTTAAAAAGAAAGAACTGTTTTTTGTTAACAGTAAATTGAATGTTTAGGCAGTTGTAACTTGTGCTTAACAGCTAAAAGATGAGATTATCCCAAGGATTCATTAATGCTATGTATAAGTCGTGCTGAAGCTAATGTGATCTGCTATATTTGTGAGGTGTGCAGCATTGCTAATCAAATATGAAGGAAGCAGCCTCAGTGTGACCCCACAGCACTGATTTCTGGCCACAATGAGGTAAGGAAAGGCTTGTTGCATGTGTGTGCACAATGTAAGCAAAGGGGTGTACATGATAAAGTAGAGATTCAGAAGCAAGTGTGTGCACACAGGACAACAACAAGTAAATGCTGAATAAAAAAACAACATAAATTATTTATCACAGATATGGGAACCATAACAGGCGAGACCACGGGTAGTGTGGAGTTTGTTGTGAAAACTATGTACTGTGATGGGCCTGAATCACAAAGTTAACTGGCAACTTTCATGTCTATGAATGAATATGGACCTGATTATATTTTTTCCAAATTTCTTTTATTTTAAGATGTTACAGACAATATTAACAGGTAAAAAACACAGCAGCAACATAAAATAAATACTAATAACCTAGAAGTAAATCTATATAACACGTGCAATATAAAACTATATGCAACTCTATACAAAGCACAGAGCATGCAGAAAAGCATAGGTAAGTTAATTATTCCCCTATTTAAATAGTAAGAGGAGACAAACAGAATTAGGGCAAAGAAAACAGTAGCTTATAAATGTGTGAGTTAATAGAAGAGAGAATATTTAGATGATTACTATAAATGTTAAAGAAATAGAACATAAGCACTCTAAATAACTTTTATTTGATACTGCCAAGGATTCATTTCAAACTTTCTGTAAAAAGCGAAATGTTTTTCCTATTATGTAGTATGGATCTTAAAGACCATGATGTATGTTTAGACATTTCTTCAAATGAAGACCAACATATTTTCCTTCAGTTGAGCCAGTTTTTGTGAGATGTATAGTTTGTTTAACATGAAAATTATTATTAAAAGTATGAGTCTTTATGGAATAAGCTTTTTGGACGGATATTTAGGACAGCAACATTTCTTGTGATACATTTATCGTTTTGATCCAATTCAATGAGTTGATTTTTTTAGTTTGAACCATAAATGTGCTGAGTATTTGCAGCTCCAAAGAATATGACTCAGGTCTGCACTGTCTGCACCACATGACCTACACATTGATGGAGTAGTTGGGAAAATAGTAGTTAATTTTGAGGGCAACCAGTAAGCATTGTTTAACGTATTGTCATGATTATATGTGAGAATAAGTGCTGCTATGAAAGTCTGGTATCTAAGGAGAAACCATCACAGCACGTGTGCATTAATTCATTATTATGTAGCAGCAGTAGCTTCTTACACTGCTTCAGTGTTTACCAGATGTCACTTGAAAGCTTGTCTATTTATGTAACAATCATATTACGTGTTTATTTCATGCTGCCACACAAAAACAATTAACACACTTTTGAGAAAGTACACATCTGAAGGGTTTGAAACAAGATTGTTGGAAATGACTAGTGAACTGAGCTCTGTGCAACAAACAATGGCAATACCTCACAGACAACTGCAACATTATATCAGGTTGCCTCTGAACTGTGAAAATGGTTACAGTTGACACAAATGTTTATACACAAGTGGAAAACAATGTCCTCTGGGCATTGTCTTTAACCACCATTGCTCGACTCCCAGCACTGCTATGTGGACAAGGGTTATTTTGAGCAGTTTTTCTTTTTTTTTTTTTTCAATAATCCGTTTTTTATTGTTTTCAGATATATCAGTTTTTCTACAAGATGAGGAATGACAATTAGTAGTCCTCAACAATGACAAGTATGTTGCTTTGTGCTAACAGTCACATAATAAAAACATGCAAAACATACATCATTAAATTGAATATGATCAAAAGTATGTATATGAAAAAGGGGATCAAATCACCCCACATAGGTTCATAGGTAGGCACTAGCCTATTGGCCCTAGGGCCTATATAAGCCTAGCCAAACAGTGCCCTGGCTATTGCCACCCAAGAAATAAAATGAAATTGAAATAAAATGTCAGACAGGGTCTATATTAGATCACTGAACACTTAAAAAAGTGAACGTTGATTAATTGACCCTATGTGTTTAACGCTTACAATGTCGAACTGTCAGAATCTGCGATTTTTTCCAAGGGAAAAAAATCGCTGTTCCAACAAAAAAAAAAGAAAAAAGAAAACACTTTAAACATTACATTAAGTGGGGCTTTGCCTACTTAAATATACCAACTCGAGACCGCAAGACTACAGTGCGAAAATGCCAAAGTAACGAAGCGGCCAAGCAAATTCTATCCCAGGGAAAGAATTCACTTAAAAGCCACTTTGATATTTTGCCTTTTCAGTCTTTTAAGTTCGACCAAGATGCATTCAAAAGAATGCAGCTTCAGTCTTCTAATAGGAATCCTGTCAGACATTGAATCTCATCTGTTGAGTCATCCATTCTACCATGTCAACAAATTCCTCTTTATGGTTGATTTTGTGATGTATGTAACTTATACAAGATAGGCAATACTGGATATGAACATATAGCCAAGTAACTCACATGCTGTAGACTTGCAAATTAGTTGCTGATGCCACAGAGTAAGTCAGAACACTGTCATGAGAAGAAACAATTTGAAGTGATATCCAAAGCAGAGTGTCTGGATGCATATGGGCTTCCTTAAAAGGGAGTATATCATCTGGGGGAATAAAAACTCTGGACTTCTGAAAACTTTAAAGTGCATAGCAGTGTATACCTCGATACCTGTTTAATAAATTATTTTTGCCTGTTACCACTTGATTTAGAGCACATTAATGGAAGTTACACACTGCAGAATTAAAACTTCTGCCTATTTAAACCAATATTTTCAAGACCTATGAACTAACTGATGACACCACACAGCAAGTCACCACATTTGTGAGAAAGTATACAATTGAAGTGATAACTTCAGCAGTGTGTCTTAGCACACATGACTTCATTCAATGGTTTTAGGGAATTAGCTAAAGGGAGCAAGAAAATGCAGAAAAATTATACTTAATCACTCCAAAGTCTTTCTTTTGTCTCTCTGCTGCTGTAGAACTGTGTAGGACATCAGACAGGAGCTTGCTGAGCTGTATACTAGCACAAAAACTTTGCAAATGCGGGTTTTATAGCAGGGAAATGAAAGAGATAGAAATTAGCCCAAAATGGTCAATAAACTACTAATGTCTGAGCTGAAACCACTCCTTCAGGGACAGATAGGCTGCTCAAAGCTCCCTCTCTCACAGTGAACAGAGAAACTCCCTTCTATCCAAGTAAGGTATGGGCAAACACAGAAACTTGTAACATGGCCCTGAATTCAGCACTAAACTGAAAACTGGACTATACTAGCTTAGAAAAGCAGGAAAACAAGTATATATATATATTTTTTTTTAGAAAATAAAGCAGATACAATTAAAACAACTTTAAATGCAAAGAAATGGCTATCACACTTGAGTGTGTAGCCTACTACAGTTAAACAGTTAATTTAAACACAAAAACAACTTTGCTAAAGTGCAGGCAGTAAAATAAGTACAATATGTAGCCGAAACAAGCTTTTAAAATCACAGAAACTTTAGAAAATCAGCGTTTAGGCGGAATTTGCTAAAGACAGCAAGAAAATGCAGAAAAAATGATACTTAATCATTCCAAAGTCTCTCTTTTGTCTCTCTGCTGCTGTAGAACTCTGCAGGGCATCAAGCAGGAGCTTGCTGAGCTGTTTGCTGTTAAGCCAAGAAAGCAGTTACAGAGAACAGAATCATCTTGCATTACGTTTATTTCTGGTAACCAAATTCAACACAAAAATCCAAAAAAAATCAAAAACAAATGCGATCCAGTAAACAATAAAGGAGATCTTCAGTAATTCCACACGATACTGCCACAAAGTCACCAAACGTTTATTGAATAAATCCACAGAGTAGGAAAAAACCACTGAACTAAGGAAATTATTGTATAAAATTCATATAAAATTCATGGATTGAGCGCTTTCGTCTTCAAATCGGAGACTTCATCAGAATCCATGAAATAAAACAAACCACTCATTTTATACATAAAGCATTAATTAACCAAGATCTTTTTAAATTGAATAATTGCCTATCTTAAAGGGCCAATGAGTTACTAATGCCTTTGAATACATCACAATACAAAAAGCATCACTATAAGAAAAACAAACCGAGGTTATTAAATGAAATACCATAGTACTGCATAAAGGTACTTATTAGTAAGATGAAATAAAAACTATATATATATATATATATATATATTTCTGTGCTAAAACCATGTATGAATGTTTTGTATATAAGTACAAGATAATAAATAATAAATAAATGATGAATAAGTAAATAAACAGTGCTATATAATAATGCATAAAATGTAAATAGGAAAATATAATATGTCAATATTCATAAATATAAAAAATATATATACAAAAATATATATAGTAATATATATATAAAATACATATATATATATATATATATATATATATATATATATATGTATATATATATATATATATATATATATATATATATATATATATATATATAATGTATAATTTCATAATAGACATGAATGTAAAAGTACAAGGAACATATAAATAAATAAATAAATAAATAAATAAATTATTGATAATTAATTATCAATATAGCCATCCATATTATTGTTTATGTTTTTTTGGGTCTGCTACAAATATTTTCAGTGCTGGGGTGATGGAGATGTGGTCATTTAGACCCCTCCCATAACAAGAATCCAATCTGAGTTGCCACATCATTTCTTTAAACTCTAGTTGCGTTTCCCAATCTCCACCCCTATCAGGACACTTGACCACCTCTATAACCCAGAATTTAAAATCAGCTGTTTTACAAGTTAACATGTGTCTGTCTGTACAAAGCGCTATTTTCATTTTGTTTGTTGATGTCCCTCACGTGTTCATAAATTCTGGATCTTAAGTGCCTTTCAGTTTTACCCATATAATAACGCCAACAGACTTTGCATTATGCAAGATACACCACTCCTTTAGTGTAACAGCTGCTGTAGTCCTTGGCTATTAAATTCATTCTAAGACTGGGTAATCTTAACTCTTTTTGTCCAGATATAAATGCACACTGTGCGCACCTGCCACACTTAAAAGTCCCACATTTTGTACTAGTACTTTGAATGTTAACCTTTTTTCTCTCTAATATATTCTTGATATTCATGTTCCTTCTATAACTATATTGTATATCCATTTTAAATACATCAGTTTTAAATGACATATCCCTAAACATCTCCCAAGTCTCATTAATACATCTTCTTAACCAACCTATTCCCTGGTGGTATGTAAGGGTAAGGTATGGCATTCCATTGGAACTGTTTTTATTTTTATTTTTGTTTTTATTGCTGTAACTATTCATATTACCATTGCCAGTGTTGTCATCCAAACCATTTTCATTGCTACTATTCGAATTGGTGTTTATATTGGTGTTTATATTCAAATTGGTGTTTATATTCTTAGCTAAAAGGGGGGTATACTTTCTTTCATTACATCTCCCTTCTTGTATTTGATTAATTACATCACATATTAGTTCTGGGGGGTATCCTCTCTCCTGGAACAATTTGCCAACATGTTCAATCTCTTCAATATATTCTTTGTCTTCTGAGATCATTCTTGCCATTCTAATCATTTGTCCCTTCAAAATGTTCCTTTTGAGTACATATGAATGGTCACTATCAAAATGTAAATAAGTGTTGGAAAAATGTTTTTTCCTATAAATATTAGATTTGAAACACTTATTTGAATAATCCTTGTCTAACCTCACATCCAAATAATGTATAAAATCTAATCCAATTTCATGTGTGAATTCTAAAAAGGTGGTAGTTTGGTTAATATATTTAACAAATTCATCAATCTTACTAACTGGCCCACTCCATACAACAAAAATATCATCCAAAAATCTATAGTATTTGGCCAAATACATATAGTAGTCGGATGAAAAAATATATCTAATCTCCCAGCACAACATAATAATGTTCGCATATATCGGCGCACAGGCAGAGCCCATTGCTACCCCCTCTTTTTGATGAAAGTATTCCCCCTGAAAATAAAGATAGTTATATCTTAAAACTAACTCCATATTTTCAAGCACCAACTTGAATTCGTCATTATTTAAAAAATTCATTATGAACATTTAAAAAATTATGCAAATCAAGGTCGATCAAACCTTGCATCAAATTGTCATCCAGTATAATATCAATCTGTCTATATGATATATATATTTCATTTTTCGAGACTCTATTATTTTTGGTCTCTTTGTCTAGGATGTCCATCATTTTTGTAGTGTAATCCCATTGGTCCATAAGCACGACACCCCCACCCTTGTCCGGTTTCATGACTCTAATTTTTTCATTACCACTCAGCTCCTTTAGCAATTTAAGTTCAACTTCTGTTAAATTACTCCCCGTGTATTTATTAGATTGATAGGACATACGAATTCTGTTGGTTACACATTTCTCAAAGTTCAAAATTTCATGGTGCAAAGGAGGATTAAATGTGCTTATTCTCTTGAGTGTTGTATCTTTAATTAAACAATTCCTGTCCTTGTATATATGCATAAAATTCAATTTTCTAGTAAATAATTTAATATCCAATAAAATATTTTCAATATTCGGAATTTTCTTAGGTACAAAGGTGAAACCTTTGATAAATAAACTAAAATATTCATCACTGATTTGTAGGTCAGTATAATTAAAAATGTTAAAATTCTTACTAGTTAAAATAATTTTATTGTTCTGTCTTACTACATCTAAATTTACCTCAGTTCCAATTTCATAAACCATAGAATCACTTGTAGATCCTTCATTGATTATCTGTCCTACATTGATTATCTGTTGGACCTCCCCCCGTATTGGATATTGCTGATCCCCATCACCTGCGCATAGCAATTAATAGAAATTAGCCCAAAATGGCCAATAAACTACTAATTTCTGGGCTGAAACCACTCCTCCAGGGACAGATAGGCTGCTCAAAGCTCCCTCTCTCACAGTGAACACAGAAACTTCCTTCTATCCAAGTAAGGTATGGGCAAACACAGAAACTTGTAACACAGCCCTGAATTCAGCACTAAACTGAAAACTGGACTATACTAGCTTAGAAAAGTGGGAAAACAAGTATATATATATATATATATATATATATATATATATATATATATATTTTAGAAAATAAAGCAGATACAATTAAAACAACTTTAAATGCAAAGAAATGGCTATCACACTTGAGCGTGTAGCCTACTACAGTTAAACAGTTAATTTAAACACAAAAACAACTTTGCTAAAGTGCAGGCAGTAAAATAAGTACAATATGTAGCTGAAACAAGCTTTTAAAATCACAGAAACTTTAGAAAATCAGCGTTTAGGTGGAATTTGCTAAAGACAGCAAGAAAATGCAGAAAAATGATACTTAATCATTCCAAAGTCTCTCTTTTGTCTCTCTGCTGCTGTAGAACTCTGCAGGGCACCAAGCAGGAGCTTGGTGAGCTGTATGCTGTTAAGCCAAGAAAGCAGTTACAGAGAACAGAATCATCTTGCGTTACTTTTATTTCTATCAGATTTGCTTACTGACATGCACTAATGCCAATTTCAGGTACACAACTGATGGCGAAATCTTAGTGCATACATAAGACTTTTCTTACATTTTTTGCAACAAGACACAAATAAGCAATAGCCTATGTTCAGTGATAACCAGTAATGGTGCTTGATGCCAAATGTTGCACTATGGATGAGGACAGAAACAGCTATTTGTGTCATAATCCATTTATGGCAATGTATGACCAATGATCCTGTTTTATGCAAAGTATCGCCTAGTATAAGAGTACAGAAATAACTACCTCTGTTCAAATGCCATTTATGGTAATGTGTTGTGTTTATCTATTTCTCGACCAGATTAAAGGTTAGAAATTTGGCAAGAGGGCAGAGATGAAAATGGGAAGCAAGTACAGGGAAGAACATTAGGTCAGCAAATCAGGAATAAAAAGGATGAAGATGGAATAGGAGCATATCTCAAAACGTATTCTCAAAGTAATAATGATAATAGTTACAATCTGAAATTGTTTGGATCATGACATTTTGTAACACATCATTTGTGTGAATCACACACATGGTTGTAGCTGGTAATTATGTGTGAGATATTGACTCACTGTTCATATTGATACCGAATGATATTGGTATCAAATATTTACATACAGCAACACTCCGTATATAATAGCATGGAAACAAATGCAATTATTAGATTCCATCTTGCAGAATAATGTTTTTCTATTCCATGAATGCTACTATACTATAAACAAGCAAAGGGTATAGCTATGGGGACACCCGTAGCTAATACCTATGCTAATATAGTAATGAACCAATGGGGAAACCAGTTATTTATTATCAGAATGTAATCCCCATTACAAAAATGTCATTTTTATATGCGTTTTATGGATTATTTGCTTATTGTATGGCATGGCTCTTTGTTGCAATTTGAACATTTTGTGCAATGCATTAATTCAACAAATAACTTTCCAAGATCTAAAAGTTCTGTACATTAAACACAGATGGATTTTCTACATATAACATTGTATAAGAACTGCAGAGGGGAAATTGAGACAACATTATATAAAAAAAGAAGTTAGAAAGAACACTTACTTACATAGAACAAGCATGCATCCTCCGCATATTTTTCAAAATCTTGTTAAGAACCAGATAACATGGGTAGCAAAATTGAACACCATTGATCAAACAATGAATGGTCAAGTGGATGAAATAATTAATGTTTTTTGTAGCTAGAGGATATAGCCAACAATAAGTACAAGCAGCAGAAAGGGAAATTAAAATAGGGAGGAAAGGAACTACAAAACCAACATTTTCAACAAAAATCAGTAATAATCATAATAATAATAATAATAATAATACTGTATTAAATATGACTGATAAGATTTGTAAACAACTGAATAGGTGCATGATAACATATAATAAAAATACACCATTAGTTAAGAAAACAATTATGAAATATTGGCCTATAGTACACAATTGCCTTGCTTTAAACAAATGGACATGATCATTTAAGTTTTATATACAAGACAAATAATAATCTCAAAAATATTTTATGTTATAGGGTTACTTTCTTTCCATGTCTCAAACTTGAAATTCATTGTTGGATTCATCAGTTTTCTCCCAATCCAGGATTTCCTTTTCATCCCCTGATCCCAAACATTTTTTGGATACATCAGACAGGGGAGGGGACCTTCCTTGAGTTCCTTCAAGGTCCAGGGTCTCTGCCCCCCCCCCCCATCAGAAGGCAGATCATGTCAGCATAGTGGATATTTGAGCTCTCCTTTTAGTTCTTCAGACATTTTATTTCCGTTTACTTCCAGAGCCTCTGTAATGTGGGATATCATCAAGCAAAGGGAGGACACAATTCGATCTTCTTTGCAGATTTGCTCATCAGGTTTGGGGTCTAGCTGTCTAGTATCGAGTGACTCTTCAGTGCTTTTATATTCCTTAAAAGCAAAATATAGTGGCAGACTCCTTGAGGAGGTCCAGTACACACGCTCAAGAATGGATGCTTCACAGAGATGTGTTTCTGGATGTTGACCATCGCTGGGGTACTCCACAGGTAGATCCTTTTGCTCACCTTTGAACAGAGAGCTTCCTCTTTTTTGTTCCAGAGTCCCACGTCCTCTGGCCTGGAAGGTGGATGCACTATCTTTTCCTTGGAAAGGGATGTTTCTTTACACCTTCCCTCCCCTTCTTCTGATTCCCAGTGTACAGCACAAGATCATGAAGGCTCCCCCAAAATCTTGCTGGTTATTCCCTTTTGGCCCAGACAGCATTGGCTCCCCCTGCTTCTTCTTCACCTAGCCAGGGGTGATCACCACAAGTTACCTTGCAGGGTGGACCTTCTCACACAAGACAAGGGGTCTCTGTTCCATTGTCACTCAGCAACTGTTCAATTGGCACAGTAGGTGATAAAGTTTTGATCCTTTTTAAGCACCTTTTATTTCTAAGGATATGATTAGGGTTCTGCAGGAGGCCAGGAAACCCAGTACAAGGAAATCATATTTGCCCAAATGGAAGAGATTTTCTGTCTCGTGCCTTTCTCATAACCAGGGCCCATTTTCTGTAGGGATTCCTCTAGTTCTGTCTTATGTGTGTGAATTTCTCCATGCAGGGTTAACAAATTCTTTGGTTAAGGCTCACCTTTCAGCTACTTCTGCTTGTCTGCCTTTGACTCCTCCGCTTTCCTCTAGGTTTGAGGTCAAAGAATTTCTTAAAGGCATCTTTCATGTCAGGCCTCCCAGGAAGCCTATTCCACCTTCCTGGGACCTCAATTTTGGGCCTGAAAATTTGACTCAGGCTCCTTTTGCACAACATTGTACTTGGAAGTCTGTTCTTCTTTTGGTCCTTACTTCAGCTAAAAGAGTCTCTGAACTCCATGCTCTTATAGCAGTTCATCCTTTCCTAGTTTTTAATAGGGACAGAGTGTCTCTTCATACTAATCTTTCTTTTATGCAAAAAGTGGTTAATGAGCTGTCTCTTAATCAGTCTATTAATCTCATCTCCTTCTTTCCTTCTACACAGTCTGCTACTGAGAAGGTTCTTCAAATGTTGGATTTGTATAGACAGGTCAGATATTATTTGGATAAGACTAAGGCCAATCACAAATCTAAGCAAGTTTCTGTTTCCTTTCATACCAGATCTCTAGGTTTGGCTGTTTGTAAGCAAACCATATCCTCCTGGATCTGTAAGGCCATTTCTTTTTGTTATTCCTTTCATGGTAAATGTGTTTATACCTCTGTAAGGGTACATTATACTACAGCTTTTGCTTCTTCTAGTGTTTTTTTTAAAGGTTTGGATACTAATTCTATTCTTGAGGCTACTACTTGGACTTCTGTCCTTACCCTCATAACCATTACAACTTAGATGTTGTTTCCATAGCAAGGGCTGGCTGCTGATACAGACGACCATTAGTAGCATAGTCACAAATCCCAAACCAAAGGTATGTATTAACATGATGAATTTGTAAATAGTTTTGACCCCTTTCAGTGAGGATTTGAGGGGCAAGAACAGAGGTATATTTACTTTTACCCATCTGTTCACCAAGTTATATTTAAGATGTTTAGGGAGATACTTTGCTTTACATCCAAAAAGAGGGATTCTCTGGAATATATATCTGTTTCATCAGAAGGTCTTATTTATGTTTTAATGGAAAGTAAGGTCTCTTCTGCGGTTGTTGAGGGTGTTATTAATCTTGTCAAGATGCAGGAGGTCACATAGGACTAGATCCTTTGAGGCTCAGTGAACTAGACAGATGTCACCTCTCAAGAGTCTATAGGAAACAGAAAAGAGAGAAAGCTCTTTAAGGCAGTCTAGATAGCTCAAGGAAGATGTGCCTTTGATTATCATATTGAGAAAATGCTACAGTCTCTCAGTCTGGGTCATATGCTTAGACAAGTACATACCAAAGGGGCCATTATAGTATACTGTAGACTGGATGAAGGAGAAGGAGACAGAGTTGATAACTTCTTTAGATCTGACTGAAATAGGACTGATGGTAAGTCTGGCAAGGTAAAAGGATTTCCTAACAATTGTAGATGCACAGTGATCAAAGGATTGTTCATTTGTCAATGAAAATGCCCAGGTACCTAATGGCTGAGTGATCTTTCAAAGGGGTTTCACCTATGTAGTACATGCACATGTACCCAGTTTTGTCTAAGGACGCAATGCTGCAGTTCTTGGCAATTTCCATCCTTTGGATAAGACATTTAAACTGAGGACCCATCTACCAGAATTGATGGTAGTTCAGGTAGATATTATAAATCCCACAACACTTATTGAAAAGCATATGTTCTGCACTGTTCTGGCCAAACTTTCCCTAGTCAGTATGCATACTAACTTGGGTCTCAACTGAAAGGAAGTGCCTAAAAGGACTAACCTGGCCACTAATGTGTCAATAAATAAATAAATACACTTAGTTTTAGGCTGTGGTGCACATCAGTCCCTCCTGAAGAATGTGGAAGTCACATGAAGAATTAATGACAACTTCAAGTTTTAAAGTCCTTGCTATCAGAGTTGACATCAGAGAAATAAACACCAAACAGAAGTGGTCTTTTGACTAGTTCCTGGCAAATACCTCTGGCAACTATTCTTTTAGAAGAGAGTGTGCCTCCCACACTATCTGGTTAGCTATACCTGAGGGTAACATAGGGGTTTATATTGATTTTGATTAACTTGTCAATAATATCAGAATGTGGAATGGTAATACCACTGTGTTTTCCGGGTCCAGGTATGTAGTTTGAACCAATTTGTCCAAGTCTAGTGCATCAATGATATGTTCACAGAAGCCCACTAGGATAAAAAAAAAACAAGATTGCTTGAGTTCAGAGCCTGTAGACTGCCTTTGTTCTTGTAACTAAGTTCTGTAATGAAGATGTGAGTCTTATAGGTCTGTAGTTTCTGAGATCAGTAGTGGATCCTCCTTATGGAATGGGATGATTACTCGTCTCTTCTGGAATGAATGCATTCAAGAGTCTGATCTTTAATAGGTCCAGTAATAAGCCCTCTATTTAGTGTCTGTTCTGACAACAAGGCAGCCTGGTACATTATAGAAGTGATTGAGCAAGCATCAGAATTGGAAAGAGCAGTCTGGACTTGTTCAGAGTTGATCAGGAGGTGGTGTGGGTATAGTGATAAGCAGGGGAATGTTGGATGGTCATAGAGGAGTAAAGTTAGAGCTGGAATTTTATGCTAATATGTTGGCTATATCCTCAGGGGCAGAGTTAGTGTTCTTTTTAGGTGTTGGCTCTAAACATTGCTGAGCATTACCGCTAAGGTTTCTGACATAGCTGAAGAAGGCTTTGTGGTTGTTTTTAACAGTGGGTAGCTATTTTCTCTAGATAAAGAAGTATTACGTTTACTTTCATTAGCTATGAGTTTCTTCCTCTTACTGATTACTTTGTTTATATTAGGATTCCACTAAAGGGTTTTTTTTTCCTGATTTTTGCATTGCTTTGTGTCTTATGGGAAATGGTGACTTGATGCATGTATTGAGGTAGGCATAGAAATTATCCATAAACATGGCATCATGTGAGATAGGGTCATCATGGTGAGAAGAACATTTATATTTCATCAGAGCATTGAGTTAGCTGGAATAGGCTTGCCTTAAAGTTGTCTCTAAAGACAGAGGGATTTTGTAGTAAGTTACATTTTACCTTCATCGAGAGTGTTACAGAACAGTCATCAGATCTGACCAGTGATGTGGTAACTGTAGGTGTTGACATAGGGTGCTAAGATTAAAGAGAACCAGGAACAAATTGTTTGAATCCTTAGCTGGACTTATTATTTGTGCTAGGCTTGCCCCCCTGCCTACGCCATTTAGTTTTTTATTTTTTTTTATTTTTTTTTTACGTTATTCGATGTTTTACTTAATTGATCAATAAAGTTCGACCTTTATTGTTTCAGTTAAGTAAACTTTCAATAATGTGATATAGACGCATGCTTACAATTTAGAAACAATTTACAAACTAGGCTATAAATCTCCAAGTTACTTTTATTTCATGATGATGTTAGAATTATTCCTTGATGTTTAACATAGTTCCAGTCATCTGGTTTACTACAGGATGTTAGGATCATGATTTATATTTACAATACTTCTACTAGAGAGGGGCTTGGAGATTAAAATTTAATACTTCACAGCAAACTCTGATACCAAATCAGGGATTCAGTTGCATTGAAAGTAAACATCAGAGCCTCTGCATTTCACTTAGTGACTAATTTTAGTATTTTCAGTTCATTAGTTAGATTATTGTGCACTTTTAAAGTTAAATTCAGGCAAAAATATGCAAAACTGGACTTTTGAAATATTAATAAATATGTAACCTCTTTTAATTTGACCAGCATACAGGAAAGGTATATAACGGACGGAAAAAATAATAGGAATTACATGAAAATCATGAAATGTTAAGGCCATTTCCACATGATTTAACTCTAAGGACATCCTACAATAACTCAAGAAAATAGAGACCAGCATGATTTCAATGTAAGAAAGACCAGGACACCAAACTTCCACAATGTTGCAAAAATGAAGAAAAACAAATACCTGCTCAGCTGTGAAGCAGTAATACCACTTTATTCACAATAAAAACAAGTAAAAAGAGATAAAAAAAAACACATGAACTAAGCGCTTTCATGCCTTATAAGGCTTCTTCAGAGTCAACATGTTAAACAAACATAATTTTATTTCCTATGCAGCATGACATCATATCCTGAGAAAACACCCCCTAAAAAATACATTCTTAAAAATCTCATCTAACGGCATTATATATATGAAATGTACTATCCAACTGATGGTTAATGAAAAATAAAAAAAAAGAATCACAAACTCAGCATGACTCTTTTTTTACCATACTGTAATAAAAGCACTAGTAAAACATATGCATACAGAAAGAACATCTTAAAAAGTTGTTAACATCCAATTTGTGTCACTAGGTGGCATACTTGTTGCTATATAACTGTTGCCCTTAGCTTAAGAATGGGTTTAATTGATATGTAGTCATTGGTCCCTGGGCTTTTATGGGCATATAATCTTATTTGCCATTCAACCTCTCTGATCTCTATTTCTAGCTTAGGGTCACCCCACCCCCACATCAATCTTTACTTTGTCTATAATGAAAAGCAGGAACTTTTTAAAATTCCTGCATTGTGGACTGTGCATATACAAGAAATTGACAGACATTTTGTTCCTAATGTCCCGGACATGTTCTGAGATCCTTTCTTTTAATTTTCTAACAGTTTTACCAGCGTAAAACGCCAGACTTGCCATCCAAGATGCAACATATACTACACATTTTGTCTCACAGTTGCATCTGCCAGGGGACTCCAAATTCCTATAGAAGCCAGGGATGGAAATGTACAGTTCATCATTAATGTACATACAAATTCTGCAAAAACCACACTTACTCATTAGTGATCTAAAGGCACTGGACCTCTCCTTGCCACCTGATTCTAAAATTTCCTTCAAGTTTCTACCTCTCCCAAAGGTGGTTAAGGGTCTACTGCCCAGCTTCAGTTTGAGCTGAGCATCAAATGTTCCATCCCAAAATCTACTCAGTCCTGAGATTATCCTCTGAGAACTGTCATTGTATTCTACAACCATGACATCCTGTCCTGAATGTGTTCCCACATTTAAACTAGTGTCACTCAAGCTACCTTGCATTCTCAGCATAGGTTTCAATCTTGCATTTCTTTTCCTTGCCACTTCCCTTTTTATTTTTACCAAAAATTCCAGAGGGTAACCTCTGTCTATTAACATGTCTATTAGTATATTTGTTTCCTCTACAAAATTTTGATCCTCACTAATTAGCCTACTTAATCTCACCATCTGGCCTTTTGTGACACTTTTTTATGCTGAATAGGATGGCAACAGTCAAACCTCAATAGGAAATTCAAATATGTTTTCTTTCTGAAGATGGTAGATATAATTTTGCTGCCTAACAGTTCTTTCCTGATCAAAATATCCAGAAAATCTATTTCAATTTCACTTGTTCTGGATGTAAATTTAAGGTACCCCACTGTACTATTTAGATAATCCACAAACTGTAATGCTTCATCTACAGACCCTTTCCACAATAGTAGGACATTATCTAAAAGCATGAATAACACTTTATTTTGCTTTGTATGTGGAATCTAGTACATGCTGTGTATCCCAGCCTGCCATCACCATGTTTGCAAAAACTGGTTCACACTTGGCAGCCATGGCAACTCCTGTCTTTTGGCAGAAGAACTCTTCCCTCAAAGAATACAAAATTATTAGTTAGTACCACCTCCATTACTTCAACCAAAAAAGTTCACCTTAGTAGGTTCATATTTTCTGGATTGGGTTAGCATCTCTCTAAAATGTTCCAGACCTTCATGATGAGGGATGACACCAAATAAATGTACTACATCCACTGCCAAGAAAATGTAGTTACCATGTGTGATGATTTCCCTCAGTACCTCTAGGCAGTGCCATGAGTCTCTCAAGATCTGTTTCTGTTCCTGCACTACCTGTTTGGACCAAAAATCTATGTATGCAGCTAGAGATTAGGGGGGATCATTCTGTTTTTTGTAAATCTTGGGTATGATGACCCCATCTCACATGATGCCATGTTTATGAATAATTTCTATGCCTACCTCAATGCATGCATCAAGTCTCCATTTCCCATAAGACACAAATGCAATGCCAAAATTAGGAATAAACCCCTTTGGTGGAATCCTAATATAAACAAATTAATCAGTAAGAGAAAGAAACTCATAGCTAATGAAAGCAAACAATACTTCTTTATCTAGAGAAAATAGCTACCCACTTTTAAAGACAACCACAAAGCCTTCTTCAGCTATGTCAGAAACCTTAGTGGTAATGCTCAGTAATGTTCAGAGCCAGTACCTAACAAAAACACTGACTCTGCCCCTTAGGATATATCCAACATATTAGCATAAAATTCAAGCTCTAACTTTACTCCCCTATGACCATCTAACATTCCCCTGCTTATCACTATACCCACACCACCCCCTGATTAACTCTGAACAGGTCCAGACTGCTCTTTCCAACACTAATACTTGCTCAATCACTTCTATAATGTACCAGGCTGCCTTGTTGTCAGAACAGACACTAAACAGAGGGCTTATTACTGGACCTATTAAAGATCAGACTCTTGAATGCATTCATTCCAGAAGAGACGAAAACAATGGTAATCGTCCCATTCCATAAGGGGGATCTACTACTGATCTCAGAAACTACAGACCTATAAGCTTCATATACCTTATCTTCATCATTACAGAACCTAGTAACAAGGACAAAGGCAGTCTACAAGCTCTGAACTCAAGCAATCCTGGGTTTGTTTGATCGTAGTGGGCTTCTGTGAGCATGCCATTGATGCATTAGACTTGGACAAATTGGTTCAAACTGCATACCTGGACCTGGAAAACACAACGGTATTACCATTCCACATTCTGATATTATTGATGAATTGCCATGAGTGCCAAGTGTGCACCAGTTTTTGCAAATTTAGTGACGGCAGGCTAGGAAGCACAGCATGTACCAGAATCTACATACAAGGACAAAAAGTGTTATTTATGCTTTTTGGATAATGTCCTAATATTGTAGAAAGTGTCTGTAGATGGACCACTACTGTTTGTGGATTATCTAAATAGTACAGTGGGGTACCTTAAATTTACATCCAGAACAAGTGAAATTGAAATAGATTTTTTGGATATTTTGATCAGGAAAGAACTGTTAGGCAGCAAAATTACATCTACCATCTTCAAAAAGAAAACATATTTGAATTCCCTATTGAGGTTTGACTGTTGCCATCCTATTCAGCATAAAAAAAGTGTCACGAAAGGCCAGATGGTGAGATTAAGTAGGCTCTTTAGTGAGGATGTAATAGACATGTTAATGGATAGAGGTTACCCTTTGGAATTTTTGGTAAAAATAAAAAGGGAAGTGGCAAGGCAAAGAAATGCAAGATTCAAACCTATACTGAGAATGCAAGGTAGCCTGAGTGACACTAGTTTAAATGTGGGAACACATTCAGGACAGGATGTCATGGTTGTAGAATACAATGACTGTTCTCAGAGGATAATCTCAAGATTGAATAGATTTTGGGAAGGGACATTTGATGCTCAGCTCAAATTGAAGCTGGGCAGTAGACCCATAACCACCTTTGAGAGAGGTAGAAACTTGAAGGAAATTTTAGAATCAGGTGGCAAGGAGAGGTCTAGTGCCTTTAGATCACTAATGAGTAAGTGTGCTTTTTGCAGATTTTGTAAGTACATTAATGATGGACCGTACATTTCTATCCCTGGCTTCTATAGGAATTTGGAATGCCCTGGCTGATGCAACTGTGAGACAAAATGTGTAGTATATGTTGCATCTTGCATGGCATGTCCATCGTTTTACGTCTGTAAAACTGGTTAGAAATTTAAAAGAAAGGATCTCAGAACATGTCCAGGACATTAGGAACAAAAAGTCTGTCAGTTCCTTGTATATGCACAGTACACAATGAAGGAATTTTAAAAAGTTCCTGTTTTTCATTATAGACAAAGTGAAGTTTGATGTGTGTGTGTGTGTGTGTGTTTGTGTGTGTGTGTGTGTGTGTGTGTGGGGGGGGGGGGGAACCCTAAACTAGAAACAGAGATCAGAGCGGTTGAATGGCAAATAAGATTAAATGCCAATAAAAGCCCAGGGATCAATGACTACATATCAATTAAACCCATTCTAAAGAGTAGGGCAACAGTTATATAACTAGCAAGTATGCCACCTAGTGACACAAATTGGATATTAGAACTTTTTAAGATGTTTATTCTGTATGCATATGTTTTACTATAGCAATAACCCACGCCTGGGTGTGGGTAATGCTGGATTTACCCATGGTTGGTGTGGTTTGGTTACAAGGGCAAAGCCCGAATGGCCAAACAAAGACAACCATGGGTAAATCCATTATTACCCACACCCAGAAGTGGGTTATTGCTATTATACAATGACATTATTTAAGAAAAAAAACTTACTTTTCTTAAATAATGGTATTGTATAATGCCTCCTTGCTGCCCTTACGCAGCTGTCTGGTATTCTGCAGCAGTTCTGATGTACTGCCATGCATATGCTTATGCAGTACATCAGAGCTGTGGATGGAAGCAACGGAGAAAGCAAGATCTCCGTTGCTTTTTACAAAGTGTTTTGCTATGTTAAAGGAGTTTAACATAGCGAGACAGGTTTAAAAAAAGCAACGGAGAATCTCTGTTGCTTTTTTTAAAGCTGTCTCACTGTGTTAAACCCATTTAACATAGAGAGACAGGTTTAAAAAAAGCAACGGAGAAAGGAAGATCTTCGTTACTTTTTTTAAAGCTGTCTCGCTATGTTAAACTCCTTTAACATAGTGAGACAGTGTCTAAAAAGCAACGGAGATCTTGCGTTCTCCATTGCTGTAAAAAAAGAGTTATACTACTGGAAAAAGTCCGGGCGACTGAATCTTTTTCCATTAGTATAAGTCTGATTTACAACATGCATGCTGACCAATCAGCATGCACGTTTTAGAATATTAATGGAGGGTCATTGTATAATAGTGTTTTTATTACACTATGGTAAAAGAGAGTCTTGCAGAGTTTGTGATGTTTTTTTTTTTTTATTTTTCATTAACCATCAGTTGGATAGTAAATTTCATGTCTATACTGCAGTTAGATGAGATTTTTAAGAATGTATTTTTAGGGGGTGTTTTCTCAGGATGATATCATGCTGCATAGAAAATAAAAAATGAATGTTTGTTTAACATGTTGACTCTGAAGAAGCCCTATAAGTGGTGAAAGTGCTTAGTTCACATGCGTTTTATCTATTTTTACTTGTTTTTATTTTGAATAATAAAGTGGTATTACTGCTTCACAGATGAACAGGTATTTGTTTTTCTTCATTTTTGCAACATTTAAAAAGAAAGAACTGTTTTTTGTTAACAGTAAATTGAATGTTTAGGGAGTTGTAACTTGTGCTTAACAGCTAAAAGTTGAGATTATCCCAAGGATTCATTAATGCTATGTATAAGTCGTGCTGAAGCTAATGTGATCTGCTATATTTGTGAGGTGTGCAGCATTGCTAATCAAATATGAAGGAAGCAGCCTCAGTATGACCCCACAGCACTGATTTCTGGCCACAATGAGGTAAGGAAAGGCTTGTTGCATGTGTGTGCACAATGTAAGCAAAGGAGTGTACATGATAAAGTAGAGATTCAGAAGCAAGTGTGTGCACACAGGACAACAACAAGTAAATGCTGAATAAAAAACCAACATAAATTATTTATCACAGATATGGAAACCATAACAGGTAAGACCACGGGTAGTGTGGAGTTTGTCGTGAAACCTATGTACTGTGATGGGCCTGAATCACAAAGTTAACTGGCAACTTTCATGTCTATGAATGAATATGGACCTGATTATATTTTTTCCAAATTTCTTTTATTTTAAGATGTTACAGACAATATTAACAGGTAAAAAACACAGCAGCAACAAAAAATAAATACTAATAACCTAGAAGTAAATCTATATAACACGTACAATATAAAACTATATGCAACTCTATACAAAGCACAGAGCATGCAGAAAAGCATAGGTAAGTTAATTATTCCCCTATTTAAATAGTAAGAGGAGACAAACAGAATTAGGGCAAAGAAAACAGTAGCTTATAAATTTGTGAGTTAATAGAAGAGAGAATATTTAGATGATTACTATAAATGTTAAAGAAATAGAACATAAGCACTCTAAATAACTTTTATTTGATAATGTCAAGGATTCATTTCAAACTTTCTGTAAAAAGCGAAATGTTTTTCCTATTATGTAGTATGGATCTTAAAGACCATGATGTATGTTTAGCCATTTCTTCAAATGAAGACCAACATATTTTCTTTCAGTTGAGCCAGTTTTTGTGAGATGTATAGTTTGTTTAACATGGAAATAATTATTAAAAATATGAGTCTTTATGGAATAAGCTTTTTGGAGGGATATTTAGGACAGCAACATTTCTTGTGATACATTTATCATTTGATCCAATTCAATGAGTTGATTTTTTAGTTTGAACCATAAATGTGCTGAGTATTTGCAGCTCCAAAGAATATGACTCAGGTCTGCATTGTCTGCACCACATGACCTACACATTGATGGAGTAGTTGGGAAAATAGTAGTTAATTTAGAGGGCAACCAGTAAGCATTGTTTAAGGTATTGTCATGATTATATGCGAGAACAAGTGCTGCTATGAAAGTCTGGTATCTAAGGAGAAACCATCACAGCACGTGTGCATTAATTCATTATTGTGTAGCAGCAGTAGCTTCTTACACTGCTTCAGTGTTTACCAGATGTCACTTGAAAGCTTGTCTATTTATGTAACAATCATATTACGTGTTTATTTCATGCTGCCACACAAAAACAATTAACACACTTTTGAGAAAGTACACATCTGAAGGGTTTGAAACAAGATTGTTGGAAATGACTAGTGAACTAAGCTCTGTGCAACAAACAATGGCAATACCTCACAGACAACTGCAACATTATATCAGGTTGCCTCTGAACTGTGAAAATGGTTACAGTTGACACAAATGTTTATACACAAGTGGAAAACAATGTCAATGTCCTCTGGGCATTGTCTTTAACCACCATTGCTCGACTCCCAGCACTGCTATGTGGACAAGGGTTATTTTGAGCAGTTTTTCTACAAGATGAGGAATGACAATTAGTAGTCCTCAACAATGACAAGTATGTTGCTTTGTGCTAACAGTCACATAATAAAAACATGCAAAACATACATCATTAAATTGAATATGATCAAAAGAATGTATATGAATAAGGGGATCAAATCACCCCTCATAGGTTCATAGGTAGGCACTAGCCTATTGGCCCTAGGGCCTATATAAGCCTAGCCAAACAGTGCCCTGGCTATTGCCACCCAAGAAATAAAATGAAATTGAAATAAAATGTCAGACAGGGTCTATATTAGATCACTGAACACTTAAAAAAGTGAACGTTGATTAATTGACCCTATGTAAGCGAACGTTTACAATGTCGAACTGTCAGAACTGCGATTTTTTTCCAAGGGAAAAAAAAAAATCGCTGTTCCAACAAAAAAAAAAAAAAAGAAAAAGAAAACACTTTAAACATTACATTAAGTGGGGGGCTTTGCCCCCCCCCTACTTAAATATACCAACTCCGAGACCGCACTACAGTGCCGAAAATGACAAAGTAACGAAGCGGCCAAGCAAATTCTATCCTAGGGAAAGAATTCACTTAAAAGCCACTTTGATATTTTGCCTTTTCAGTCTTTTAAGTTCGACCAAGATGCATTTGAAAGAATGCAGCTTCAGTCTTCTAATAGGAATCCTGTCAGACATTGAATCTCATCTGTTGAGTCATCCATTCTACCATGTCAACAAATTCCTCTTTATGGTTGATTTTGTGATGTATGTAACTCATACAAGATAGGCAATACTGGATATGAACATATAGCCAAGTAACTCACATGCTGTAGACTTGCAAATTAGTTGCTGATGCCACAGAGTAAGTCAGAACACTGTCATGAGAAGAAACAATTTGAAGTGATATCCAAAGCAGAGTGTCTGAATGCATATAGGCTTCCTTAAAAGGGAGTGTATCATCTGGGGGAATAAAAACTCTGGACTTCTGAAAACTTTAAAGTGCATAGCAGTGTATACCTCGATACCTGTTTAATAAATTATTTTTGCCTGTTACCACTTGATTTAGAGCACATTAATGGAAGTTACACACTGCAGAATTAAAACTTCTGCCTATTTAAACCGATATTTTCAAGACCTATGAACTAACTGATGACACCACACAGCAAGTCACCACATTTGTGAGAAAGTACACAGTTGAAGGGATAACTTCAGCAGTGTGTCTTAGCACACATGACTTCATTCAAAGTAGGGTACAATTGGAGGGATCATAACATTCTCCATATGTAAATTGTAGCACAAAATGGAATTGTACACATAACATCTGTGCAATAAGACAGTCCTGCTTCTCCTCATTTGGCAATATAGGTCATATTATGTACGGTCTATGAGATGCGAACCTATGCCTACATAACTCTATAGTATCTAGGCTACAGTAACTGCTGACACTACATAAGAATTCCTCACACAATGGTTACAAAGCATACATTAGAGAAGACATTTTGAGCAGGGTGTTTGAATACATATGGGATCATTTAAACGGGAAAAAAATAGGGAATTAAATGCTTTCCCCTGCAGTAATTATTACCCCCGAGTTGATTGCTAAATATCATCTCTCTTGAATAACGTATTCACATCTGTTAGCATTTACTTACACATTCCAACATTCAATACTCTGCTGAACTCTACATTTTCAAGAACCATGCATTATTGCATGATGCCGCAGAAGTCATATTACAGTAGTCACAAAACACACACTTGAAAGCATAGAGAACAATGTCATGGAATGCATATGGCTTCCCTATAAGGGACTACAAAACTTAAGCTTTATCACTGCCA
This sequence comes from Protopterus annectens, assembly GCF_019279795.1. Classification (NCBI taxonomy): domain Eukaryota; kingdom Metazoa; phylum Chordata; order Ceratodontiformes; family Protopteridae; genus Protopterus; species Protopterus annectens. The sequence continues at coordinate 1,932,960,468 of NC_056726.1, forward strand.
TTGTAAATGTTTTCACTAAGTGGAATTATACACATGTGATCTCTTGGATAAGCACTCCTGTCCATTACCATTCTCTTACACAGTTGCAGTAGTTATACTTTGCCAGATTCAAACACCTGCCATCTAAGTGCATATTCTACCATTGACACAACAGGAGTCTTACTGCAAGTGTCTAACATCACATAGCTGTGGAGCACTTGGCATATGTTTGGGGGTGGCCAATGTGGTTTGCCAAACAGACAAGCTCAATGTGCAGATCACATCTCACAACATACTCCAGCAATAAGTCATGCATCACATACTTCACTTTAATTCTTGTGATAGGGGATGGCATATATGTGTTCAAATGAAAGGGGTATTGATTAGGTAGAAGTTCAGTAATAATGACAGCTGTTACAACAAGGAGTGCCACCCATGCATTCCTGACTGTTATTTTCCAGATTGCTGCAAGTAAGTTTTGTGCTTATGTGTGCATTAATGACAAGTCTCTGTGATGTGTCTATAGTGTGCAAAGTAATTACAAGGCATTCATGCAAACCACATACACTGTGCTCATTAATACCAGTTTGCTAATAGTCTGTAAGTGCACTAGTTCAATGGAGCACAATCAGAAGGAAAATGTGAGACACTCCCACCCTCATGACGTTCAGCATTACATTAACTGTAGCACAATGGACTCTTCATCTCATGGATAATAAAAGCCAATAAAGCCTATATAATGAACAGGGTCAATTTGCATTATTTAACTCTGTTAGAGTCACTTTCTGAAGTGGCCTGCTGCCAAGCTGTGCAACTGATGGCAAATCATCTATAATTATCTTTTCAGTTTGAGCCATAGAATAAGAATAATCAGTGGGCTTTGCTGCTCACTGCCAAGCAACATCCAAATGCTGAGGAAAGCAGTACAGATACCTGTTTAGGGACCATTTCTGGCCATAGGTGTGGTGTGTGACTCATTTTTGACTATAGAGGATAGGACACTTGGAGACTGATTAAGGAGTGTTCAGGATGGTTGTGGCACAGCACCATAGCTATCCATGTCTTTACATGCTAACATAGTATTTTTACAGGAATTTTGGATATATGATTATTTAAATCATAAGTGTGACAACAACTTAATAATGTAGTATGACCAATTGGACCAAATCAAGTGTGTCATACACTCACATATGCAAAGCGGGGAGTTATGTATGGAGCATTATTAAAAGGGTTAGGTTTTTAGAATAGGTTACATAGCAAGTGCAGATTTAAAGGACAAACAAGAAAGACAGGGATGGTGATGGACACAAGATGGTGGTGGACACAGTGATCGGGGTTAAGTATGGGTTTTCAGAGGCATAGCTGCATCCATTATGAATGCAGTGGGAATCTAGTCCTCACCCTCAGAACTGTCACCAATATCTCCTGTCACAAACACCTGGGGCAGTGTCGGATGGGGCAGAAGTTTGATGATTTCTTCCAGGATCCTTTCTATATGGCTTATGCAGACACCAAGGTCTCCTCCACCAGCCCTGTCAGCTCCTATTGGATGACATAATCCCCACCTCCACTGGCATTACTCCTAGTGGGTACCACTGCACCAACCCTGGCAGCTACCTGACACAGATGGTGCAGGTATTGCAGAGGTTATGATGGCAATGTCGTCAGGTTATAACCCAGAAGTGCTGGGTGCCTGTGCAGCTACCTATGAAGGGATGGTGGTCAAAGCCAATATGACTGGTCTAACTCTCAGTGGAAAAAAATGATGAGCAGATACAGGGAAGGAGAAACAAAAAAGAAAAAAAATAGCATAAATCTCATATAATATGTTCCATTTAAGATGTATTCCACATAAACTGATATACTTTTTACATCCAGATATGGCTGTGAGGCTATACATTTCTGTCACATTAAGTTTACTCTTCATGGCCTTCAGTATTATAAACACTGTGCGAAAAGTGTAACTATAGAAAAAGCTGGTTTATACAGAACATATCATGTATGTCAGCTTAGCACATGGTACTCAGATTTATTGATTACTTATACTAAATATTAAATCATACAGAACAATTTGTGTTTTTTTTATTTTAACCTACAGACATCTATGTTTACCTAATCATTGACTATTACAATGTTGCATGAGCTAATCTTGCAATCTTATGGGTTTGTAAAATTTGCAGCTGCAGAGTATGCATAGTCATGTATTTGTCTGATAAACAGTTATGTCCAGATAACTGATAACCAATTTTTAAAATCAGTGCTAGTAGAAAATGTCATTCAGTACTACCTGAACACATACTTAGCCAGTGCTTTTCTGAGACATTGTAGTTCTTCTGATGTGGTTCTTGGTTTCCTTCAATGTGTAGCAGAAGCTACGCATAACAGAAAAAAGAAACAAATAAATAATGGACATTAGTTTGTGTTTCTAACTTAAGTTATGGTAGTGCACTGCCTGGTTATAGGCCAATATACTTACACCACTAAAGTGGCTCATGGGTCCTCTAATATTCTGCCCATCAACTAAGGAGGTCCTGTTTTCACCTTTTTACATCACTAAAATAGCACTTTTCACCTGTGCACTGGATGCCAGTTGCACAGATGACAGCACCAGCTAAGCTATTCCAATCCTCAGCCTTGTATTGAGACCCGGTATAGTCGCCCTGGAGTGATTCATAAGGAGGGTGACTCCTTCTGACTCCACCTCTGTGGTCTACATGAAGTACTACCCTCACCATCTTAGGTTTATAGGTGTATAATAGGCTAACAACCACTAGGGCTCTTAAAAGCTTAGTTGTGATACACATATTTGACACACACATTTGATTTAGATTTGATTTATAGGGTGTGATTTACTGACTGCTTCTGCTGATCAGAGAATAAGAGCCAGAGCAGGGGTACATTTCCGATTACCCATCCATAGGTCCAAATTTGAGATTAAATAGGGATAGGGAGGAACTTTGCTTTAAATGGATGGGGATTCTGTTCAAGAGAATGGGAATTCTCTGAGACAACATGTCCTATTTATGTTGCAAGCAACATTTAGATCTTTTAATATTGCAGTTCTGATGCTGTTTGTTTCTGGACATACAAAAGATTCATCAAAACAGGGTTCAGGGATACCTTGTATGCCAGACAAAGATCCCCTCTCAGAAGTCAAGATTATACTGATTAAAGAGACAGGGCTTTGAGGTGATCAGCACAGGACACTGTGTTTACTCCCTATATTCTTTCTGTAAGAAACCATTGTGGACATTCCAGTTGCTGCATGTGTCTGGTCAGGTACTTACTAAAGGGGGCATTATAGTCTATGATGGGCATAATGAGGGCTGAATACAGTAGTATGATGACCTGTCTGCATCCAGATGCCATACCCTTGCTTATAAGTTGAGCAACATAGAAGGATTTTCTTACTACCTTAGACACATGTTGGTCAAAGGATAGGTAACTATCTTCATGAATTCCCAGATCCTTGATTAGTGAATCAACTTCTAAGGGTGTTTTATTGACGATATAGTTACCCAAAGTGGCAGACTTCCCAAAAGGTACTATAGTGCATTTCTTGGTATTGAGCTTTAAGCCATGGCTTTGGCACCAAGCATTTGTCTGTATTAGACCTTCCTGAAGGGTGTTGTCATCTTGGAGGGATTCACTGACTGCTCCCAGTTTGCAATCATCTGCAGACTTGGTTAACCAGAGGTTTTTGACAATTGTTTTGATATCTGAGAAGTAGATACCAAAGAGGAAATGGCCTAGCACAGAGCCCTGGGGGCTCCACTGATGACTGCACTCTTTATGGAGGTGGCAGCCTCCTGGATCCAATCAGTGAGCCAACTTGCTATCCAGTGTGCAATAAAGTTAACAATGCCCAAGTGGGGTGTTGTATCAAATGCCTTATCCAGATTGTGGTAGGCAGCATGCACAGTTTTCTCCTCACCCATTGCCTTAGTGACCCTTTCAAAGAAGTCCACCAGATTCAGTAAGCATGACTTTTATTTGACAAAGCCAGACTAGGATCGTTCCAGTGATTCATGGTCTCCTATGTCCTTGATGATAATTACCATAATTCCTTCTATGGCTTTGCAAATAAAACCCGTCAGATTATTGGGTCTGCAGTTTCCAGGATCTGTTGATGGTCCTCCTTTATGAAGGGAGATGACCACCACAGTCCACCATTCATGTGACACAAAGTCTGTTTTAATGTTATAATGGAATAATGACTTCAGTTTTCTTGATAAGTCATATTTTAGACTATTCAGGAGGCATCCTGAGATATTATTGGGGTCCACTGAGGCTGTGTTCTTGACTTAAGTGAGTGCAGCCAGTACATGCTTCCTAGTTATATCTGAAAGGGTTATGTTTAAGGGTATTACTGGGGGGATGATTGGGGGTGAGAGGGGTGTAAAGCCAAACTGAATTTGTCCACTAACACATTTGTTATGTCACCAGGTTCAGTGAATGTGGCACCATTAACCATCAGTTCAGCTCATTGTTGTGTGCTGCCTTTGAGGTTTCAGACATAGCTGTAGAAGGCCTTATGTTTATCTTTCAACTGGGAAGATAGCTTAATCTCAAAGTTGGCCTTCCTTAACCCAATTAACCATCTTAGTTGCCTATTTACTTTGATGAGAGAGTTTTTATCTTTAAGGAAATTACAATTTCTGCTTTTTGCCATAATTTATTTCTCTTGTTGTATTTCCTGGTCAATTTGGGATGCCACCAAGGCAGTTTGTTTTTGGGATTACTTCTGGGCTAACTTCTGGTAGGTACAGCAGAGTCCATGCAACCATTTACATGGTTCTACAGAGTTTTTGAGAGCAATTTATCATATGTTGCTGCGTTCTCTGGGTTTGAGAGGGCACTGAATTTTGACAATCCATCACTTAACAAAAGGTTATTTGCCTTGGAATAGTTACTAACTGTTACTGGTTTTAAAGGCATTATAGAGCTGATTTTGATTTTGAAGGAAACAGCTTTATGGCTGGACCTTACCAGAAAGGATGAGACATTGGGGGATGCAAAATTATTCCATATTGGCAAGCAGAAGGTCCAGTATATTGGAGCATCCTGTTTGTATTTACAAAATCCAGGAATCTCTATGCCTGCAGATTTGAGGTCATGGAGGATTCCCAGTCTGTAAGGGGGTAATTATGGCCTCCCATGAGTAGGGTATTAGGTTGGATGTTAATTATCTCCAGTAAGTCAAACTATGCATTGTGAGCTTCCTGTAACATGGAAGATGGCCTATAGCTGGCTAGGATATGGTGTGGGATTTTGTCTATGGTGACCTGCATGTGGAGGATTTTTAATAAGTCATACTGTTTGACTACCCTAGAGGTATATGTGTTATTTATGTATATTCAGACACCTCCTCCTTTAGCTCTTGTCTTTGCAGCTACTGGCCTAAAAGTGTAGAAGGCACTGAAACCTGTCATTGCCATTATTCTCCGATGCTTTAAACCAAGCTTCCTTTATTTGTATCTGAATCTATCTGTCATGTTTTATTATGCTTAATAGCATACAACATCATTTGCTTTATAGTCAGTAGCATATTCTGCTGTTATTATTTTGCAGCTGGACAAAGAATTGCAAACTATGTAGTTGTCTCTGCTTATTACGTACAAGGGCTTAGCATGCCAAGCAGACATTCATGAATCTAGACCTGTATCTTTTGAAAAAAAATAATGCTTAGTAAGATTTTAATAAGTCTTGGGCAGTTGGTTTGCTCTCTGCAGCTGTATTACACTTATTATTTTTCATTTCTGTAGGCTTAACGTTGCTGATTCGTCACCTATTGACACTTCCTTTAACGTTATGAAATGCCAAAGGGTAGGCAAAGAATACTATTGATGGGACTGATTTTAATGTTTTCTTTATTTAGACCAGACATGATTCATCAAGATATGATTCTGTTGCATAAATCTGCAAAATCATTTCATTGAGGGGATGAAAGAACTCAATATATTTCATGTCTGGCGATCACTGCACCCCAATGACAGATGACACATAATTACATGTAGCTAGTAGAACTGATTGTTATATTATTTCAAGGCATTATTAGATTATTTCAATGCATTTTCCTTATCTGCATTGCAAGACTGATATGCTAAATTCAATACTATGCAACCATACTACTGAAGTCAGAGATTTGCTTGCTGCTTCTTTAATATACCTTGAAATTTGATGCATATTACTTAAAGATTCACTCAGAACTCTTGACATTCAGTATTGGTTACAGATGTTTTGTGCAGGATCTACTAATTAATTTAATTTCTTACTATATGAATTTTGTAAAACGAAATTGAGAAAACCCACTATTAAAATGTTTCATAACTCTAAAAGGGATACCTCAAAAAATTAGATCATTTAAATTGTAGTGCTGAATTTTTGAATATTGACATACATGGCATGGCCCTTAAGACTGTGGATTGCTATCCCAAAAATAAGTGTAAAACATAAAGTTAGGTCATTATATCCACAATGATAAACATAAAATGGGAAAGGATGAGTTTACTTTACTGGGGTAAGGGAATAATCGCCACCATAATTTTAGCTAGAAAGTATTGTACATTTTTCAGGTGGGGAAGACACACCCAGTTTAATGAAACGTAATAGGATTTTATTAGTACAGGATAAAATGTGATAGTTTTACTAGAAATATTACCAAAATATAAAATGAGAATGAAAATAGGAAGGCCTGCAAAAAGGAATACAGTATACAGAAATAATGATGAGGTAGAGAAGGTGGTAAATTTCAACATGCATTCTACTGAACAAAGTAAACGCTTTGAAGCTGTTTCCAAAATTAAGACTTATGCTGACATAGCTTCAGTACTGAACACTAAATTGGATCCTTTTTCATCCTCTGAAAAACTTATTAACAGTATAGAACTGAATACTTAACGAGATGTGTAACTATTTGGGAAGACTGTTAAAGAAATACAAGAGTCTAGACTTGGAAAATAAATACTTTTCACGTTGTATAGAGTTAGGCATGGTCCCTAAGGGGCTGAGATTCTTTAAATGCCCAAACGGAGTTGACAGCTCCTATGAATTTTTTGTTACATAAAAATACTTCTTTAATAATGCCGGTCTTAAGTTTCTGAAGTTGCTTATAGACAATAACTGCAAAATCGTGACTGGGCTAAGAGAAGAGTGTGACGATTGGGGAGAGATGGGCGAATGCTGCCAGCCTAGTCAAATAGAATTTGATACATAATTCTATCAACTGCATAAATAAATTTAAAATACAGGCTTGTGTTTTTAAATGTAAGAAAACACTGTAAAATGTGAACTTCAAGATTGTTGCAACATTGCCATCTACTGTAAGGAAAAGCAAGCCAAGTATTTCAAATGTGTCTTTTTAAGTTGAAAAGATCTTATTAATGTTTTACAAGTCGGTTCCAGGGTGGCTGGATGAAGATTTCATGCCCATTGTTTTAAGGCTAAAGTTTATGACTAGAATTTAGATGTGGAAGGCACTTTATTGCTCTTGTTTCTGCTAGCATATATATGTAAAATGCCTTGTATTGTTGTAAGTTTCTGAGGAGGTATTAGATTGTAAATAATGCAGTTTGTGGCCTGAGAACTCAGACCAGGTACAAACTGCGAAAGCTCAAAAACAAAGGTAAAAAAACAAGCTGAGTAACACAAGTCACCACACCACAAATCAGGCAATTTGAACAAATAAATGGTTCAAACTGCCTGATTTGTGGTGTGGTGACTTGCGTTACTCAACTCAGACCAGGTATTAAGATGATGCAATGTGAATACTGGGAGAACCTAAGTGTCAAAAATGATGTAATTTTGGGAGGGCCTTTGAGACATGTTTGTGAGTAATGTTTAAATACTATTTCTCACAAGAGACTGGAAACATTTTGACTTTGGACATCTAACTTATCAGCACTCTGCCTTGTGCTCACATGTAAGTTTTAGCACTGTGATTTCTAGTATGAATAGTTAAAGCTAGGAAAGATTAATTAGGTATTTTTCTTTTAAATCAGACCTGTCCTACTGTATTATTTTAAGTTTCTGTGTGATCTCTGAACTCTTAGATATCTCTGTGGTGTAGTAGTTTTGTCTTGTGTTTTAATTATTTATTATTAAATATTTTTTAAAACCTTCTACCTGTGGCTGATTTGTGTAGAGATAAGCTATAGAGTACATTGCATATTTATAGAGGTTATAGTAATAGGCCACTCTAAAGTAAGCCTTGACTGTATTAATATTGCACAGTAATAATTGCACACCCTTTTAAGGGTCTTTTACTAGTTGATACTATTAACTGGATGGTGGCAGTAATTACTACTGTATAGTCTGGGTAAAGGGGCACAGTTGGAGAATCTGTGTCAGCCTTTCCCAGGAGTATCTGTGAAGTTGTATAAATACTTATCTCAAAGTGTGTGTGTGTTGTGTCAGCTACTTGGCAGGGACATGAAGCACTGGTTGGACAGAGAGGGTGCTGGAGGTTTTAGCTTGCCCAGTTAGGCTGAGACATAGACCCTATAGCTGTGCCAGTGGGGAGTCTTATTGGGGACCTGGTGAGCAAGGGCACAACCAGCCCCAGACTGACTGTGATCTCTGTGTGCACTTAAGGGAAATTGTACTTTACAGTGTGTATTAGTTATCCTTTCCTCTACTAGGAGACAACCTCCCTGGTGTTTGTAGTGAGGACTGAGGCTCCTTGATTGCTGGGCCAGTGGACGGTCATCACAAAGAGATCTGTAAAATAGATGGAATCTTGCTCAAGGACTATCATAGCAATATTGGGGAAAGGGTTGAGTACCACACACTCTTCTCTGAATTACAGAAACATGAAGAGGTTATAATCAGTCATAAAAACCATAAGCTTAAGCGAGATGCTGCTGTGTATGAAAATGACACAGCATATGTTGATTTTTGTATGTTTAATAAATGCACAAACCAGGACAAATTTAAAGTACAAAATAATCAGACCAAATGTTTCTCCTTTAAGAAACACACCAATAAAGTTCATACCCTTAGAATCAAGAACCTTCAAGCTATATCTGATGTCAGAACTTTAAATAGGGAAGGAACTAGTGTTTCTGTAACAGACATTGTGGAAGCAGGAGCTTCTAGTGTTGGCAATGGACTGCTTGTTAACAACTCGGCAATAACCAATGATGAAAATGATGGTGGGGCTCGAACCAAGACTTTTTTAGCTGAGGAGAAGGAAGGCAGGAGCCAGAGAATGTCCACATTACATTAAAGAGAAGAGAACAAACAGTGTCAAATTCTTCCACAGACAATTAAATAGGTATTTTGTACCTGTAAATAATGTTATAAACCTGTTTACTTTTATTTTAAATGAAAATCATTTAAAAGTTTTAAATGTGGGCTTAAACTTTATACCCTCAAGGAGGGCAAACACAGCAAATACTGTGTTAAGCCTTAAAAAAATATACTAGGTCTTTAAACTTGAATTGTGTATTTAAAGATATTGTTAGTAACAGCACTAAATATGTAACGCCTTCATGCTACAACCCTACTTTACTGCATACTATCAAAGTTTTTGAATCAGCTTGTGAAAGTGAAATAAGGAATGCTATGGGGAGGGGGCAAAGAAAAGAAAAAATGTATCGCAACTTATCCAAGGGAGAAAATGAATCTTTGAAAGAAATACAGGAGAATGGTAACTTAAGAGTAATGAAGAGTGACAAGGGGGGGTACCTTAGTTTAAATGAACCAAGAGGAATATGTTACCCATATAGAGAAAATGTTACATAACAATTTAGAATACAAATTAACAGACATGATAGAAGTAGCTAAGCGCTACAGATGTGATAACTCTTTTTTTGTTTGAGAGTTTAATGAACAGTAATTTAGAGAAGGAACTATATGAGTTTTGTCATACAGATAATCCCAAACTAGGTTCCTTCTTTGGAATTCTGAAAACACATAAAAGTAAAACTTGTCCCCCATTCAGACACCATTGTATCTACCCCAAATTATATCACTGAAGGTATTTCCTTACTGGTGGACTCTAAGTTAAATCCTATTGTTCAAAAAATGAATTCATACTTGAAAGACTCGTGGGACGTTTTAAACAGTATTAGGAAACATATTCTAGTGTCAGCTTTTGATCCCATCACACAAGTGATGTTTAGTCTTGATGTTGTATCTTTTTTAGTCAGAGAATATTTAAACAAATTTTCCAAATTTAATAAGTCTGAAAGCATTTTTCACTGTGAATTAATAGATGTTCTACTAAACAATATGTTTTTGTATTTAACAAGAAAATATACACATTTGGGGGTTAGCTATGGGGTCTCCTGCAGAGCCATCCTTTGCGAACAATGTGATGGGTCACTGGGAGTGTACTGTGTTAGAACCACTAGTCATCGAATACCAGATTATATTTTTTAAGAGATTTATTGATGACTTGTTTTTTATCATGGCTGGGGATGTACAAAAAGTACAAAGTTTTGTTGACACCCTTAATTCCAGGTCAGGATATTTAAAGTTTGTCCTGGGGATGTGGGACGAAAAGTCCATTTTTTGGATGTGATTCTGGAATGGGATGTTAAGCTTTATAAATTAGTAAGTAGGATTTTCAGGAAATAAACTTTCACCAACAGTTACTTGCATTATACTAGCATGCACCCTCACTATATGAAGAATAACATTCCAAAAGGACAGCTCATAAGAGCTAGTTGAATGACAAGTGAATTGGGTGACTGATTCATAGACATGCTAAATAGCAAAATAATCAGGTTTTTCCTCACTATGGCTAACATCTTTGAAGCACAAAATACTGCATCATGTTAAGAGGCTGTTTTTTTACCATGATCCTTAATGTAATGCTGTAGGACTTTAATCAGTTCCAAGATGGTGTGGTTTTATCATAAAAATAAATAGGTCTTTATTCATTATTCACATGGGAATACAAATAATAAATGTGGATAATGCAGCAACTGCTTAAATGTGGACAAAGAAAGGAACACAGTAGTATTTTTGCATCACTAACCACTTATCAAATTAAAGCCTAAACTAACTAGGTAACTAGTTTAACAAATAAAAAAAATATTAACAGATTCTGTAGATACTTAAGAATGTATACTTATCTAGATGGATAGAAATTCATTGACTATTCAGAGGGTGACATCTATCACAAATGGAGATTATGAAAACTGTCTGTATAATTGACAGTGTACTGACATGTTATTTAAAATACATTGGTACTGTGTACCACCTAGGAGTTGATGGTGTGGAAGTCCTTTCATCGGATATATTGTACACCATATAGAGCAGGTAGGGCAATTATGGAAATGTAGAAGCAGTGTCCACTAGGAATTCAAGGAAATGGACTATGTCATAAAACATCAGCATTTTATTCACTCTCTTCTGTGCTATATATGGACCATATATGTTTTTCCATATAATGTAGTGTTAAATCAAGGTATTGGTGTAGGTTTCAGGAATCCAGTACCTGCAAAACTCCTAATGTTTCCTGTGGCAAACCTTGAAACACTCCTGTAGCAAAGATGATTAATGCTATACAAATCTTTGTGTCCAATGGGTAGGTGTTCCATGGAACCATTTAGGTTCTATGTCTGAGCAGCACAAGGCTTCTAACTCCAATATAAGATCACTGTCTAAAAGATTATGGTCAACTATTTCCTAGTCATGGAGGTGATATTCCGACAGCCATGGACAGAGCGATGTGTGATGCAGAGAGTGATGACATGCAACAATCCTGACATTGGGTCTGAAACTGGCTAATAACATTAGTTGGTTTGCCTGTGCTTCTATTATAAATAGCAACATAATGAAAGTGAATCATTTGTAAACCTGATGTTTAGAACAGGTGGTTGTGTGGCTTATCACACACATGTTACTCATTTCTGAATTGCTCTTGAGTTTATGATTTTGTCATTTTCATATGCAGTATTTCTTATTAGCACATTAATATTTATTTGCATGTCATTATGCAGTCATTAGCATACGCCAACCATATTATTTCTGTAGAAGAGCTGTCACTGTGCTTGTGTCTCTGAATCATCCTATTGCTCTGCATTACCTCTCACCCTGCTATTTCATGTAATGCGATGTGCTTTTTTTTCTGAATACTTCCCCATATAATTTCCTTATTCCTGTTATTATGGATACATGATAGGAATTGTTCTGTCATTAGAGCCATCTTATAGTGTGTGGAAATTAATTTGTATTTTGCGAGTAAATGAGGTACATGGTCAAAGAATAAGTCTGTGATCATTTACTCCACTAACTGAAAAGGTAAGGACAACAGAATGTGTGTTTGTCTGACAAATGCATGTGACTAAAATTATCAGGTTTTCTTCATTTCTTGTTGGCTACCCAAATGGCTAGCCAAGGACACACTTAATTCAAAGTAGAAGTTCATTCCAAAAGGACAGCTCATAAGAGCTAGTTGAATGACAAGTGAATTGGGTGACATTTTGAAGGAAATAGAATTTATCATTACCTTGTTTGTTGAAAGATGGTATAGTAAGACCCTGTTAAAAGAGCAGGCTGAATATGTTATACAGAACAGGGGCAGTCTCTTTCCAGCTATCCTTGAGTGTGGGTTTTCTAACACTAACACAAAACAGAACCAAGAGGAATACATCAGATGCTGGTAATTACTTCTGTTTGGACATGAGAGTAGACAGTGGTATTATCAGGAATATTACTTCTGACAATTGGAAAATTTTAGAAGGAACCAAAGATTTACAGTCTATTGTAGGGACCCAGCCGAGGTTTGTATATAAAAATCAAAACAATTTGAAAAATATTTTTGAATGAGAGAGAAACAAAGTGGGATATTGTCCCAATAGCACAAAGAAAAATGGGGCATGTACAAGTGTAGGAATTGTAACATATGCAGATATATTTCTGAAGGTCCCTTAGTTAATTTAGAACACCTACCTTGCACTTTGAGAGTTCCAGGACATTTTAACTGTAAGAGTAAAGGAGTTGTGTGCATTGGTATGTGTGCACATTGCAGTGCATTCTACATTGATATGACTATAAGAACCTTATGCACTAGAATAAAAGAACATTACTATAACATTAGAAAACAAGACAAGACAAATGCTTTTTATAAGTATACTACCATCTGACTTACACATAACACATTTTTGTTTTCTGTGCTGGAACAAGGAAGTCACAACTTCAGGGGTGGCAATTTCAAAATAAATCTTGAACAAAAGGAGGCTTTATGGCAGATCAGACTTAATTCAGACAAAAAAACTGGTATAAATGATGCTGTCAACATTAAATGTTTTTTGGAAGACCATAGAGTCTATATAAGGAAATTACTTCCTGAGTTCAGAAATTTTATTGATTAATTGTGCAATTGTTTAAGTGGAAAAATGAGTTCATTGGTGAAGTATTTCAAAACTGTTTTTAAAAGTGATGTTGAGTATGTACATTTTATCCTGAATAAGTTTGGTTACAAAAGCGTGGATTAAAAGTTTTATTATGCTAACATCATGTAGATTTCACTCTGTTTTAACTGCATTTTCCAGTCTGAATACAGTACACCATTGCAATGGTGATTTTCAGCACAGGTGCACATGACTACACTTAGTGCTCCTATGCTAAACTCATCCTGACTTCACAGCTAAGAGCTCAGAAATACTAGCCATAAAGGGGGCAGTCTCTACTGTTCTGTTGTATTACATTCTAGTGAGTTAAAACCTATTTTGCACTATTCTTTCTTAAAGGAAATATTCCAGAATCTGGAATATGTGACTAAAGCATCAAATTCCATAGCTGTTCCCTGTTTACCTTACCTGTTGGCTATTCCATGATTGTCTAGTGCCAGGAAAGGAGACAGTGGTGGCATTTAGACAACTCAGGGGAATGCATGATATCTGGGATGTGTGTGTGTGTGCGTGTGGGTGCGTGTGTGTGTGTGTGTGTGTGTGTGTGTGTGTGTGTGTGTGTGTGTGTGTGTGTGTGTGCATGATGTCTTGGATGTGTGTGTGTGTGTGTGTGTGTGTGTGTGTGTGTGTGTGTGTGTGTGTGTGTGTGTGTGTGTGTGTGTGTGTGCATGATGTCTGGGATGTGTGTGTGTGTGTGTGTGTGTGTGTGTGTGTGTGTGTGTGCATGATGTCTGGGATGTGTGTGTGTGTGTGTGTGTGTGTGTGTGTGTGTGTGTGTGTGTGTGTGTGTGTGTGTGTGTATGTGTGTGTGTGTGTATGTGTGTGCATGTGTGTGTGTGTGTGTGTGTGTGTACATATGTGTGTGTGTGTTTGTGTGCATGATGTCTGTGTGTGTGCGTGTGTGCGTGTGTGCGTGTGTGTGTGTGTGTGTGTGTGTGTGTGTGCATGTGTGTGCGTGTGTGCGTGTGTGCGTGTGTGTGTGTGTGTGTGTGTGTGTGTGTGTGTGTGCGTGTGTATGTGTTTGTGTGTGTGCCTGTGCATGTGTTTATGTGGGAGTATGTATGCCTGTTTGTACATGATGCGGCTGCCACAGTTAACTATCATGGGAAGTGCTGAAACAGCAGTAAACTTTGATTCATAGACATGCTAAATAGCAAAATAATCAGGTTTTTCCTCACTATGGCTAACATCTTTGAAACACAAAATACTGCATCATGTTAAGAAGCTGTTTTTTACCATGATCCTTAATGTAATGCTGTAGGACTTTAATCAGTTCCAAGATGGTGTGGTTTTATCATAAAAATAAATAGGTCTTTATTCATTATTCACATGGGAATACAAATAATAAATGTGGATAATGCAGCAACTGCTTAAATGTGGACAATGAAAGGAACACAGTAGTATTTTTGCATCACTAACCACTTATCAAATTAAAGCCTAAACTAACTAGGTAACTAGTTTAACAAATAAAAAAATATTAACAGATTCTGTAGATACTTAAGAATGTATACTTATCTAGATGGATAGAAATTCATTGACTATTCAGAGGGTGACATCTATCACAAATGGAGATTATGAAAACTGTCTGTATAATTGATAGTGTACTGACATGTTATTTAAAATACATTGGTACTGTGTACCACCTAGGAGTTGATGGTGTGGAAGTCCTTCCATCGGATATATTGTACACCATATAGAGCAGGTAGGGCCATGATGGAAATGTAGAAGCAGTGCCCACTAGGAATTCAAGGAAATGGACTATGTCATAAAACATCAGCATTTTATTCACTCTCTTCTTTGCTATCTATGGACCATATATGTTTTTCCATATAATGTAGCATTAAATCAAGGTATTGGTGTAGGTTTCAGGAATCCAATACCTGCAAAACTCCTAATATTTCCTGTGGCAAACCCTGAAATGCTCCTGTAGCAAAGATGATTAATGCTATACAAATCTTTGTGTCCAATGGGTAGGTGTTCCATGGAACCATTTAGGTTCTATGTCTGAGCAGCACAAGACTTCTAACTCCAATATAAGATCACTGTCTAAAAGATTATAGTCAACTATTTCCTAGTCATGGAGGTGATATTCCGACAGCCATGGACAGAGCGATGTGAGATGCAGAGAGTGATGACATGCAACAATCCTGACATTGGGTCTGAAACTGGCTAATAACATTAGTTGGTTTGCCTGTGCTTCTATTATAAATAGCAACATAATGAAAGTGGATCATTTGTAAACCTGATGTTTAGAACAGGTGGTTGTGTGGCTTATCACACACATGTTACTCATTTCTGAATTGCTCTTGAGTTTATGATTTTGTCATTTTCATATGCAGTATTTCTTATTAGCACATTAATATTTATTTGCATGTCATTATGCAGTCATTAGCATACGCCAACCATATTATTTCTGTAGAAGAGCTGTCACTGTGCTTGTGTCTCTGAATCATCCTATTGCTCTGCATTACCTCTCACCCTGCTATTTCATGTAATGCGATGTGCTTTTTTTTTCTGAATACTTCCCCATATAATTTCCTTATTCCTGTTATTATGGATACATGATAGGAATTGCTCTGTCATTAGAGCCATCTTATAGTGTGTGGAAATTAATTTTTATTTTGCGAGTAAATGAGGTACATGGTCAAAGAATAAGTCTGTGATCATGTACTCCACTAACTGAAAAGGTAAGGACAACAGAATGTGTGTTTGTCTGACAAATGCATGTGACTAAAATTATCAGGTTTTCTTCATTTCTTGTTGGCTACCCAAATGGCTAGCCAAGGACACACTTAATTCAAAGTAGAGGTATGATACATACTGGGAATGGACGTAAAATGGCTAAAGTTTAAGAGCACAATCAAGTGAAGATACCATGGGTCACAGATTTCATCAGCAGTAAGAATGAGCAGAACAGCCCACTACTGAAAAACATGCCATTAATATTTTTTTGATTTGTTTACTGGGTAGGTAGGCTAGTCAAAGGACCCTTTTGAGCAATTACCTAGACCAAAAGGCAGTATAGTAGCTGAAGTATTACACCTAGCAAAATTTTTAAATGTGTGAATATCAATCACTGAATATCGCAATGAGCTCAAGAATATGAAAAGACATTTAACCCTGTAAGCCCAGACCACAACTGCCTGGCTGAGTTCACTGGAGATTCATCTGCAAAGGCATGGATATGACAAGACTGCTATATCATCATACACTAGTGTACTTCATTTGCATAGTATGCAAGGAGTGCAGCTTAATAAATGCTGTAACTGATAAAACATATCTGTTTGTAGAGCCTACATCTGTATTCATTTACTGTACATACACCCAACAGACATCCTTCCTTTTATCTGCATGATAATGATGGACATAACAACAATGCATTAGCACAGACCAGCCATTTATTCATGAAAGCACGGCTAACATGCTATTCTGATCTGACATTGATGACACAGTACAAATACAACCATATACAACATACACAGTCCACTGTCATATAAAGTAATAACGCTAAGTGCAAAATAAGCTTTGAGAAGTTAAAATAAATCATCAGCAGCACTGACATTTAGAGGTTAAGTTAGGTCTCAGAAAATGCAGAATAATAAAACACTCATTATCCAGACACCATTGTAAATTAATAATATTTATTCATAATTATCACTCTTACTTGGGTTACTCTTGTTTCTCATTAGTGCACCATCTGTAGCTGTTTTGGACTGAACATGTTAATATCTATGCAAACAACATGTATCAAATTTGGCACACAGAATTATATTTACATATGCTATTAAAGTTGCTTTCTCCTGCCTACTGTATCATTGTAAGGATTTACATACATGTGCAATGTCTTATAAGTATCGAAACAAAACATAATATTACAAGTGTGATGCATACTAAAACCTTTTAGCCTCTCTGTTGTATTCCGATTCCACCACTGATTCAAATCATCTAACTGCTTTCTGTTCATCTCATCAAGCATATTGTACACCTGGGTTCTTTTTCACTCAATGGCCTAGATGGCACTTCAGGTTTGTATTTGTTGAGCATATGATACCTGTATGTTCTTGCTTTTTCTCTGTATGATTTAACATAGAATTGTATTACAAGAATTGCAAGTACGCCCTGGTAAATTGCATCTGTGTATTAATGTTTAATGTATATTATGTAGACACTCACACACACACACACACACACACACACACACACACACACACACACACACACACACACACACACACACACCACAAATGGATTCAGCATGAAAAAAGTGTTTTTCAAAGATAATTTAGGATAATGGTAGCCTGTGGATTATTGAACTCAGGCTTTGTTTGCACTGTCAAAAAAACTAAATATTTTTTTGGACAGCAGAAAAATGTAGTTGCCTTTCAGCATGTAAAAGCTTTAAATATTGTACCATCCCATTATGTTCTATGCTCCAGTAGACAGATGATCTCTTAGCCGTATTCACCACAAAGCTTTAAATTTAAGTAGATAGCCATGTGTGACAGAGGATGTTGAAGTTTGTTTTTCATTGCCAGTGTAAAATAACATTCAGAGATGATGAAATTCATAAACATTAACTTAAGTATTTCTTTGTAATTATGCATTGCATACTAGGCTAATGGTCAGAGTTAGTATAGTGTTCAAAATCCTTTTCAGAGCCTGATATTTAATAATAGTGTTCTTTCTTTGTAATTATGCATTGCATACTGGGCTAATGGTCAGAGTTAGTATAGTGTTCAAAATCCTTTTCAGAGCCTGATATTTAATAATAGTGTTCTGAGACTGTAGAGTGAGTTGCCCTACCAGTTTTATGGAAAATACACTTTATGTTGTTACAGTAAATAGTCCATTCATGTATTTTCGAAAATCTTCATATAAGCCAATACCCACAGATATGCAGCAATGCCCACATATATAGCCATTCTATAAATCTGTATACCACATATAGTGGCTATAAGAAAAATGATATATATTTGGCAGTTGCAAGAAATAGCTGTCTACTTTAAATGGTCTGAGAAGTTACATATAGTCCATAGTATCAATGTCATACTGCTAGTATCTGAAGCTCTGCTACAAATGTTTTATGTCTTCTATGTGTGTAGGTGACTAACCCAGCCACTGGGGATGCACAAGCCAGTGCATTTCTTTGTGCCGGTCCCAAGCCCGGATAAATGGAGAGGGTTGCGTCAGGCATTAAATTCACCAAATCATTTCATGCAGACACCAATAAATACTTTAATACCAGATTGGTCGAGGCCCGGGTTAACAATGACCACCACCAGTACTGTTAGCCAACAGGGTGCTGGCGGAAATTGGGCTACTGTTGACCAAAGGAGGAGAAGAGGCAGAAGACATGGCCGAAAACAGGAAGAGAGGAGAAAGGCTAGGACTGTGGTAGTGAGGGTCGGAACTTTGAATGTTGGCAGTATGACTGGTATAGGGAGAGAGCTAGCTGATATGATGGACAGAAGGAAGGCTATTATATTGTGTGTGCAAGAGACCAGATTGTAGGGGAGTAAGGCTAGGTGTATCGGAGTGATGGTGTAATGATGAATGTTGTTAGTGCATATGCTCCACAAGTTGGGTGTGCAAAGGATGAGAAAGAAAAATTTTGGAGTGAATTGGATGAAGTGGTGATGACTGTACCCAAGGGTGAGAGAGTGGTGATTGGAGCAGATTTCAATGGGCATGTTGTTGGAGGGAGCAGAGGGGATGAGGAAGTGATGGGTAGGTATGGTGTTAAACAAAGGAATGTAGAAGGTCAGATGATAGTGGATTTTGTGAAAAGGATGGACATGGCTGTCGTGAATACATATTTTAACAAGAGGGAGGAGCATAGGGTGACATACAAGAGTGGAGGAAGATGCACACAGGTGGATTATATCTTATGTAGGAGGGCCAATTTGAAGGAAATTGGAGACTGTAAAGTGGTGACCGGAGAAAGTGTAGTTAGGCAGCATAGGATGGTGGTGGTTTGTAGGATGACGTTGGTGATTAAGAGGAGGAGGAGGAGTGTGAGGGCAGCACCAAGGATCAAATGGCGGAAATTGAAAAAGGGTAATTGTGAGGTGGAGTTCAGGGATGAGTTAAGACAGGCACTGGGTGGCAGTGAAGAGTTACCAAATAGCTGGTTAACTACAGCAGAGCTAGTAAGGGAGACGGCTAGAAAGGTGCTTGGTATCACATCTGACAGAGGAAGGACGACAAGGAGACATGGTGGTGGAATGAGGAAGTACAGGAGAGTATACAGAGAAAGAGGTTGGCAAAGAAAAAGTGGGATTGTCAGAGAGATGAAGAAAATAGACAGGAGTATAAGGAGATGAGGTGCATGGCAAATAGAGAGGTGGCGAAGGCTAAGGATAAGGCATATGAAGAGTTGTATGAAAGGCTGGACACTAAGGAGGGAGAAAAGGACCTGTAAAGATGTGCAGCAGGTAAAAGTGATACAGGATAATGAGGGAAACATACTCACAAGCGAGAAGAGTGCATTGAGGAGATGGAAAGAGTACTTTGAGGGGTTGATGAATGAAGAGAATGAGAAGGAGAGAAGGTTGGATGATGTAGGGATAGTGAATCATGAAGTACAATGGATTAGCAAGGAGGAAGTAAGGATAGCTATGAAGAGAATGAAGAATGGAAAGGCTGTTGGCCCAGATGACATACCTCTGGAAGCATGGAGGTGTTTAGGCGAAATGGCAGTGGAGTTTTTAACCACATTGTTTAATGAAATCTTGGAAAGTGAGAGGATGCCTGAGGAATGGAGAAAAAGTGTTTTGGTACTGATTTTTAAGAATAAGGGTGATGTGCCGAGCTGTAATAACTACAGAGGGATTAAATTGATCAGTCACAGCATGAAGTTGTGGGAAAGAGTAGTGGAAGCAAGGTTAAGAAGGGATGTGATGATTAGTGATCAGCAGTATGGTTTCATGCTGGGAAAGAGCACTACAGATGCGATGTTTGCTTTGAGAGTGTTGATGGAAAAGTACAGAGAATGTCAGAAGGAGCTGCACTGTGTTTTTGTAGACTTAGAGAAAGCATATGACAGGGTGCCTAGAGAGGAGTTGTGGTATTGTATGAGGAAGTCAGGAGTGTCAGAGAAGTATGTAAGAGTGGTACAGGATATGTACGAGGGCAGTGTGACAGTGGTGAGGTCTGTGGTGGGAGTGACGGATGCATTTAAGGTGGAGGTGGGGTTACATCAAGGATCAGCTCTGAGCCCTTTCTTATTTGCAATGGTGATGGACAGGTTGACAGACGAGATCAGACAGGAGTCCCCGTGGACTATGATGTTTGCAGATGACATTGTGATCTGTAGTGAGAGTAGGGAACAGGTGGAGGAGACCCTGGAGAGATGGAGATATGCTCTAGAGAGAAGAGGAATGAAGGTCAACAGGAATAAGACAGATTAAATGTGTGTGAATGAGAGGGAGGACAGAGGAATGGTGAGGATGCAAGGAGTAGAGGTGGCAAAGGAGGATGATTTTAAATACTTGGGGTCAATAGTTCAGAGTAACGGTGAGTGTGGAAGAGAGGTGAAGAAGAGAGTACAGGCGTGATGGAGTGGGTGGAGAAGAGTGTCTGGAGTGATTTGTGACAGACGAGTACCTGTAAGAGTGAAAGGGAAGGTCTACAAGAGGGTAGTGAGACCAGCTATGCTATATGGGTTGGAGACAGTGGCATTGACAAAAAGGCAGAAGTTTGAGCTGGATGTGGCAGAATTAAAGATGTTAAGATTTGCAGTGGGTGTGACGAGGGTGGACAGGATTAGGAATAAGTATATTAGAGGATCAGCCCAGGTTGGAAGGTTTGGAGAGAAAGCCAGAGACGCACAATTACATTGGTTTGGACATGTGCTGAGGAGGGATGCTGAGTATATTGGGAAAAAGATGATAAGGGTGAAGCTACCAGGTAACAGGAAAAGAAGAAGGCCTAAGATAAGGTTTATGGATGTGGTGAGAGAGAACATGCAGGTGGTTGGTGTGACAGAGCAAGATGCAGAGGACACTAAGAAATGGAAACAGGTGATCTGCTGTGGTGACCCCTAACGGGAACAGCCGAAAGAAGATGATGATGAGGTGTGTAGGTGACTGTTGGATACTTTACACTGAGGTGCCTTGACTTTACATCAGAGAAAAACATATTAATAGCTGAACTGAGAAGCTATATCCTAGATATACTGAATACAGAGGAAATTAAGTCGAACGGGGACTCTTAAGGGAGGATATTGTTTACAATGACAGTATGGTTAGCATTCAACAGACAGAGCAGGCATGTCACCATAGTGTGGCATGCATGAGATGCCATGCATGTTAGAGATCTAGAGCTATAACTCCCATAGGACAAGCTACAGGACATGCCCCAAAACCCATTAGCTCTTTCTGACATGTAAATGTTTATGCTATTCCTTGGGGATAACAGTATCTGCTTCACCACTCTGCGTGATGGTTCTGGAGCTGGCTTCTCAGGATCTTCCATATATGGATAACAAGTATTCCAGAATTCTGCTTCTTTATCATCTACTTCTCTTACGTGCCAACATATAACACACTTCCTTAAAGGTCATATCCCTGAGGACACACCAGACTTCACCACTTACCATCCTGATGATAAAGAAAGAAATATGTAATGTGCATGACTCGGAATACTAACTGGGTCACTGTATAGAGTTCTTTGCACTTTATATCTGAGTGCTGCAAGTACATTAAGGGTTAGACTGAAAACTGAATTTGCTTGAGCCATTATATAGTTTTCAAAACAACTGTGCAATGCATTAAATTACATTAATGCACTTTCTGTGTTGTTTAAGTTACAAATCCTTGAAAATGGGTGTCAGTTTACATAATCAGACTGTACAACAGTGCTGTATAAGTTTATCACCTAGACTGTCTTGTGTTCTTTCATTGAATATTTACTCCTCCACATATATGGCACATTTTAATATCAGCATCCTTCACGGAAATCCTGAATAATACAATAACATGATATAAATGTACAAAGGCACATCCATAGTATAAATAAAATAATACATCCTTCCAGGAATCTGGAAAATTCACAATTATGTGCATAAAAATGTTAATTATAATAAGAGCTTTGCAAAGCATTATTTGATGGAAATAACTGCAAATGTGTATTCTAACTACGCAAATTTGAATTTCAAACACAGTTAAATGTACAAAATGAAGAGAAAATGCTGCTGCATTCTTTTAATAACCACATCACCACATATCATAAATTCGTCAGCTATTACTTGTCTTTTGTTGTTTTCCTGTCTCAGAACATTTGATCTTTTAAATCTCAGAACAGCTAGTAAGCAAAAGTGTGCAGACCTAATGATAACTAAATGAATACTTATGTTTAATACTGGTTAAAATATATGTCACACTATATGATTCATTCTAATGCTGCAGGTTGATGAAAAGTAAAATAATGTTAACACCAATATCATGGAGTGTGTTTCTTCACATTGTTTAATTTGCATATCAATCCTTCATTCAGCAGGCAGGTAGTTGGGTGATAAATATGAAACTGGGGCAGCAGGGCTTGCATTTTTACAACACTTTCTATGCTCTATTTCAAGTTTCCTTTTCCTTCTGTATCATTACTGAGCAACACATGAACATTAAGTGTACTTACTTTGTTGGGTTGAATGAAAATTCATATGAAATGTAACAGAAGTTTACAGTATGACCCAGTTCATTTCCAAGAGTGACAGGTTTATATTAAACATTTTGATCCAGATTGCTTTATTTACAGACAGCTGGTTTTACCCTCGAGACCAAAGCTTTATAGATGCAAAGCTGTCAGCTATGCAGATAAAAAGCTCAGGATGATGAACTGGGAAATCAGGAATCTCATGAATTCTGAGAGTGGATCTGATCCATATTGGGCATCACTAATGTCAGAAAGCAATATAGCCTGACTGACTGACAATTTTGTAAGATGAGACAAAATGTATCATATATCTTTCTTACTTTGTATGTAAAGAAATATGCTTGGTAAGGTAAAACAGAAGCACACACTAGAAGGAATTTTAAAATTTCCAGGAAAAAACAATTAACTTTTTCTAAGTAAAGTGCTACAAAAGTAAATGCTAATGTCATTTGACAGTTCAGTTATCAATGAGTACTATCCAGATCATTTATAGTAGCTTCTTGATCCTACAAATAATCTTTTTAATACTATGTTATGATGTTAAAATAAACAGGTGAAGATAAGCCCAGGGATCCATTAACAGAATCATAATGACAAGACTCTGCTTATGCAATGTGTTATTTTGGGATTTGGAGACTCATTAGCTACAATGAGGAAAAACCTCATTATGGGATCATTTGAATGCCGCTGAATCACGTTACCTTCCACCAAGTGCAGATCAGCATTTTCTGCTGTAGGTAACAGTGCTGATGGCCACATTGTGAAAGGAGAGGCACCTCCCATTCACTCTCACAAATACAAATACTCAGCAAAATATGCACACAAAACACTTACCCATACTTGTCCCTGTTGCCAGATCTGCAATGTGTCCTTTTTCATTGTCAGCATAATTCAGGGATAATTACAGTCAGTTCTCAATGCCAAACATTTTAGTTTCACACTTCATATCCTTCAGTAAATTCACACTAGAGTAAAAGCTTCCAATCCTTCCCCTTCATAAATGGTAACATGTTTCAGACATTGCTTTTAAATAAATATATAATAAAATGCCTGCTGCAAAAATGTATCAGCAAGTGCAGTGGGCTAAAGCAGTGTTGTCTTGTGTTAAAGGTGTTTGGTTCATAGCTCTTTCAACAAAAATCGCTGGCGTCTGGCATTCTTCCAAGCCCCCAATCCGCATATTATTATAGTGTCGTTAAGACATAAGAATTACGAATAATCACTCTTGGTTAGTGTACCTTCCTTTCCCCATTCCATGTACTGTTGTAGTGCTGTTAATGCATGAGAGTAAAGAGTAATCCATGGTGGCCAGTCTTCAATCTACTTTTCCCATCCCCACACAGTTATAATGCCGCTAAGACATGAGTGTTAAGATAATCCCTGCTGGCTTCTGTTTCTACTCACACACACACACACACACACACACACACACACACACACACACACACACACACACACACACCTAACTGACCACTTCCCTTACTCCTCAAATGCCAACTCCCAGGCAAACACATACTCACACATACATTCACATATGCAGCCCCTTGTGCACATGCACACATACACCTCCTAGCCCTACCTTACCACTAAACTTCCCAGTTCATATCCCGGCCATGATGGCTGAACCTGGCCTTTTGGCTTTCTTCACTGTTGTAATCTGGTTAAAAGAAGCCATGCTAGGCTACACTGTGAAGCATGGACTCCTTTCTGTAGACAGTTCTGGGAGTGAGAGCACATGGTTAATTAGCATATGCCTCTCCCTGAACTGTCTCATTACCATAGATCATGAGAGTAGAGACAATCCAATGTGTTGCTGCACATCTTCATGCAGGGCACCACATAATCTCTGTCTTTGAATTCAGAATGGCTACCACAAAGTATACGTATATATGGACATAGTCAAATAGACACTTACTGAAGCCTATAATAGAGATAGGATAGATTTACTGACACCAGATAATAAAATAACAATGGATTTTAAATATAAGAACATGTATAAAAATTATTTATTTCATGACAGAGTATTATCAGAAGTTGTAGAAATGTTTTTTTTAAGAATAATTGGATTATTTTAACAGAGAATGAACATTTGAAAAAGGAAAATCTAAGATTGAAAATCTTGTTTGCTAGAGGTAAAAACATCCAGGATATGATATTCCATACTTAACTATAGAAGAAATAAATTAGCTGTATCTAGTGTGGGACCACAGGAAACTTTACTAGAGAAGTTAAATATATTAATGTAAAGAAATGCATTGTTGTGGATGTTACACTTGTGATTCCAAAGGGGTTGTTTATATTATTAGTTGTATCCTTGGACTAATTTATATTCAACAGACTAAAAGGGAATTGAAGATGAGAATGCAGGAACATGTTAATGGCATAAAAATAAGAGTTTTGTTAAGCCAGTGGTAGAGCATATTAATATTCAAAATGGGGAAACTTGAATATGCTTAAAATGGATGCGCCTTTGGAAAAAAAAAAACATCAACAGTAATATGTGATGGTTTAAGAAAAAAATTTCTAAAAAGGAAAGAAAATGCATTAATTCTTAAATATCAGACATTAAAACCCTGTGGGTTGAATAATGGATTTGAAAGGAATGTTTTATTTATAATACTAATTTGAATTTGTTCTTGCTATTAGTGTTTTAATCTAATTCGTTTTCAGTCATTTATTAGTGTAATCGATAGCTTGATTAAATGTTTAGTGTATAATTGATGTATTTATGGTTAGTAGTCTATAAAGAGAATTTTAAACTTGCATAAATTCTTAAGTCTAAAAAGCATGTGATTTATAATACATATAGGTCAGGATTCAATAAAGCCTACACGGCTTGCTGAAACCATGTGCGAGGATGCCAATTTATATTCGGTAAGCTGTTCTATACCATGTGTAGAGCCACACAAACACAGTAAACATCATGGCATGCTAATTACTGCATAAGCAGCTAAACTGTAGGCTAATCAACCAATCTAGGATGGCAGAGCTATTCAGCAAGCTATAAAGTAATCATGTATGCTTAGTGCAGCCTTCTGCCTTATATTCCAAAACCTACTGGGATACAGCCAAATAAGCTACACTAGAGGTAAACAATGTTAGGGGGCTGCTGCTGTTCTGCATGTATAGTGCAACAGGCTCAAGTCTATGCTACTGCTGACAGACCTTGGGCAAAGAGGAGAAGGGTAGATAGACACATACTCCAGAAACTCTGCAACCTCTGTCATCCTCACCTGAGACAAGGGCAAACCAAGGGGAACTAACACCCATGGAGACCAAGGTATGTGTAGCACTTAGAATATTACCTACAGAAACCTTTCAGAGACCCACAGGGAACATGCTGGGAGTGTCGTAGGAATCAGCATCCAAATCCTACACCAGTTCCTGAATGCTATGCTACAGCATGCCGGTGACTATATATATTTCTCCCTTACCCTCAAGGACAGAGCTAGAACTATGCAGGAGTTCTACCCAGTAGCTCCCTTTCCTGAAGTATTTGGTGCCATAGACTATATGCACATTGAGATCACAGCACTACCCAGGGAACAGGGAAGGGTTTACATCAGTAGAAAGGGGTTCCTACTCCATTAACTGACTGGTTGTTTGGAATGCTAGAGGAATCATCCTGAATGTGTTTGCTGGCAACCTCAGCAGTTACCACAATTCCTATATCTGGCAGTCCTCATAGCTCTACCAGAGATTTTCCAGGGGTGATGTCCCACAAGGCCATTTATTGGTGGATGTAGGATATGCACTCGAACCATGGCAGATGACACCCATCAGAAATGCACAAACACACACGTGCACACGGATGAATGTTTTAATGAGCATACATTGAAACAAGAAATATCATATAGTGTGCATTTTGACTACTGAAGTCACAGTTTTGGTGCCTAGATACATGGGGACTCTGCAGTATGCTCCCAGTATTTGTGCCAAAATTATCACAGTCCATGTTACCCTACACACTAACATTCTGTGATAACAGCTGCAGCAGGAACATCAAGGGCTAGAAGAAAACATTCCACCACCACCACTGCACAGTCACCACATCCACATGCAGGTGAGGGGTCAGGGGAAAAATCCTAGCTACTGTAGGTGTAGGTAGATGTAGGTGTGCACAATGTTCCCTCACCCAGGCCATGAGATAATGGATAGCACTCATTCTCATCACCCAAGGGGTACATACATAGAGTAAAATTGATGCCAGGCAATGCTCACAATCTTTATTTACACAAGATAGCATCAGGCAGATTCACCACTGAACAACAGTTGTAACTGAAAAACAGTCAGTGCAAGTGTGGAACCTGTACTAGAAAAATAAATGTGTAAGAACATGAATGAATGCCACATACCTGGTACTTGTAAAGGTAGCTGAGTACAATGTGCATGAGTTGTCTAGCAAGGTCATCAATATCTGACATGACTGACTTCAGTAATATATACTTACACAGTTTACCACATAATCTGCCTCATGCAACTGCAATACCCACTGTAGAAAAAGCAATCCAAAAAGTTTTTTATCCCTACATTCTCACATGTTTAGCAATAAGCATTATTGAAAACAGTCTCCTCCCCTTCAAGTTCCCTAGCAGTAATCTTTCAGTGTAGACTCAGCCCTTTGAGGTCTCTGAGGATGCAAGTCAGGTGTAAATGCATTGGAATTGCTGAATACGAAAATGTTGACTTTGTGTAGCAGATGTAACATAGTGTAGCCTCTACACCATTGCTAGATGCTAATGGCTTCAAATGTGAATTATTACTCTGAGTGAAGCAAAACACAGCAATGCAGACATCCTTCCCTGAAGTGGGTGTGTCAGTGAGGATACACTTGCCAAGGGTGGAACTAACTGCAGTGAGCTTTTAAACAAAACCAAACACCCCATGCGCATATTTCCTTGTCATAATAGCACAGTTTCCTGCCTTTGCTGAAAACTGCTGTTCACTGTCATGTATTTGTATCACACATTGAAAGAAAAATGAGAGAATATGAACTAGAGACTGCATGTCTGATAGTAAAGCAGAGATAAGGGAAGGTTTCCAAGAATACAAAGAGAATGCAGAGTTGCAGTTTTGCAAACATATTCATAAATATTGTGTGAGCAGTCATTCTACTAAATATGTTATCTGCACATGTACAATCAACTGAGAATGTTCAGCTGTATGAAGTGTTTAATACTGGATATGGAATGTGAATTGTTTGTATGCACATGATTTGACTGGTATTGCAAAATGATGCTTGTTGCAAAGCAACATAACCCACTACAACTGTATTGTGTTAACTATAATAGTCTAATGGTTCAAATTCAGAGCGGTCTAATTGTTTAACCTTTGTTTACCTTTTTTATCATTTTTTTTGTCTTTAACATGTATGTGGTGGCATAGTGCAAACACAGTTCACCACTTAAGGAAAAAGTGAAAATTTGGGTAAACTTATAAAGCGCAAGCACTTTTAGCGGCACTGTGCGGCAGTCAGCAACATGGATGGTAATGACTGCAGAAATTCCATCTGTTAACTGTCTATGTGGCACAAGGTATAAATGCATTCAGATAAAAAAGAATGAACATAGGTAGAGCTTGGTTGGAGTCCCACAGTCCATATTTGTAGTGAGGAGAGGTCATAAGTATTTATACAAGTAATATATGTTCATTATTGCCTTTTACAGTTGCACATTGCCTATATAAGTAAAAAGGGACAACTTTACTTTGGTTCACCTTCTTTTACTCAAACAGGCTCAGCAGCAATGCATGGCTGTCAGCACTCTGGACAGTACTGAGTGTGGAAAATACACCTGCTTCCTAGCTTGCCCTGTAGAACAAGGTATAAAAGCAGGAATTCACAGGTTAGCAGGATCAAATCCACCCCACTCCACTTTTTAGTAAGGGTGTCCCACTCTAATTTTTCACAAATCTTTGATTATAAAGGTAATGTATGTAACTGGCTAAGTGTAACAGTAATGATTATAGGATCATAGGATCATAGGAAGTTACTAGGATACTGGCCCTGAAGCCCTTACAAGCCTAGCCAAGAATTTAGCCCATGTTCCAACAAGTCAGCACCCTATGCTACTGTCCAGCAGGGACATAGGTGGAATCCCAGGGGTGTATTTTCTGTTCCCCATCCAGTTATCCAGGTTGCACTTAAAAAGGTTTAATGAGGTACTCTGCTTTATGTGGAGAGGGAGTCTATTCCCCAAAAGGAGGAGTCTCTGGAACACAAATCTGTCCCACCAATAAGTCCTATTCATGTCACAGATCAAGTTGAGGTCTCGTGTGTGGGTTACTTGAGTGGAGCTTGATATGCAGATATGCAGCAGTCCCATCAGTTTAGAGTCTGAGATTGCTTTGTATGCTAGACAGAGTTCCCATCTGAGGAGTCTGTAGGACACTGAATAGAGGGACTGGGCTTTTAGCCTATCTGTGGAGGGTAGATGTTTGAGGCCCTTGATTCTCTGGATGAGAAATCACTGTGGTCTCTCCAGGTGCAGCATGTGCGTTGCAAGGTACATGCCGAAAGGGACATTGTATTCAATAATCAGTCTTATAAGGGAATAATACAGGGATGTTATGACCACCTTATCCCTGGATGAGATACTCTTACTAATGAGGTGAGCCATGTATAAAGCTTACCATACAATGGAAGCAATATGGTGGTCAAAAGTCAGTTTGCTATCAACCTGGGTTCCCAAGTCGCTCACGACTGATTGCGTGCTTAGTGTCTTATTATCAATGTGATAATTTGTGGGAATGTCATTCGCCCCAAAAGGCATGATGATGCATTTTTTGGCATTCAGTTTGAGGCCATGTTTCTGGCACCAGTCATTTGTTTGGGTGAGACCCTCTTGGAGGATGTCCACATCACTAGGAAATTAATGACAGCACCCAGCTTGCAGTCATCTGCAAACTTGGTCAGCCATAGCTCACTACATTTGGTCTCCACCTCTGAGAAGTATATCCCAAACAGCAGAGACCCCAAGATTTATCCCTGGGGGTACAACACTTGTTACGGGTCTACTACGTGAGGTAGCTTCCCCTATTTTGACTAGGTGGGTTCTGCCAGTAAGCCAGTTTGCTACCTATCTGGTAACATATGGATTGATGTCTAGTTCAGAGAGTTAACTATTATACTTGAGTGGGGAAACATATCAAAGGCCTTGGCCAGGTCAAGATATGTGGTGCTTTCACTAAACCTGTCTGCCAGCAGGTTGACTATATCTACAGGGTCTGTGTATGTGGTGTCCTTGACCACCATTTCTAGCAGATCTGGGTGCTTTCCTTGAGATTGCAGACATATGCGATGAAAGCCTTATGATTGTCTTTAGTAGTTGTGGCCAGTTTGGACTCAAAGTTTGCTTTGGAGGACTTCAGTAGTGCTCTTATTTGCTTGTTCAGGCTAAGGAGAGATAACTTCCAATTGGACATCTGCTCCTTCTTGGTCCTGGATAGCATTTTTTTACTTTTATTATAGATTTTATTTATTGTAGATGTCCACCAGACAGGTTTACTCTTCCTGGAGGAGGAGGATTTCATCCTGTCTGGTATTCCTGATTCCATGCAGCTATACAAATGGTCCTATAGTAATTTGGTGTAAGTTTGGACATATGTGCCAGTTTCTGTGGAGGTGGAAGGGGCTGTGAAGCTGTTTATACCTTCCCTCAGTAGGTTGTAATCAGCTTTGGAGAAGTGTTTTTTGCTTGACCCTAGCTGGGGGGGGGGGGGGGGGGTTCAGGGGAGATGGTGACTTTGAAAGTGACTGCTTTGTGACCGGCTCTTAACAGGGATGATGACACTGTAGGGATGCAGCAGTGGTTACTTATGTTGGTTAATACCAAGTCCAAGATATTTTCACCTCTTGTGGGGGTGTCAAACAACTGGTCCAAGGCATTTGCAATGATGAAATCAAGAAATCTTTGGCATTTGTGTTTTGGTATGAGTATTTCTTCCAATCTATAGTTGGATAGTTAAAGTCACCCAGGATCAGGGTAAAGGGTTTAATCTTGATAGATTTGAAGAGGTCCAGATAGGTGGAGTAATAAAAAATGCAGTTGCATATCTTTGACGGTAACAGTAGTTTACTGGCAATCATCATTCCCCTTCCATAATCCAAGTATACATGCCAAACAGAATGCATTGTGAGGTTTCTATCATAACTCCAAGCTCTCTTACTAAAGTTAAGCATGTCTGTCCATTTCCATTACTTTATCAGTCATTACTCCTGCATCACACCTCAGAATAGATAAGCCAAGACTTTGTAATGTCACACTCATACAGGTGTAATTGAAGTATAGCACCAGTCACTCTTTAAGTTGTACATCTATAATGACTATGGTTGACAAACACATCTTTTGTGACAATGCAGACTGATCATCCATGTAGGAATGTACTTATTCTCTTTTATATAGGTTTGAATCCCACATTGTATAAATTACTTTTAACTGTGTATAAGTCGCCAGACATATCTGCCAAGTCATCCCATTGATCCCTCCAAAGTCATCATTTAAAAGCCAAGTCATTTAGCATTTCAGTGTTGAACATTGAAAAAAGTGTGAACAGGTATAGCTGCACACATTCCGTAAATCAATGCAAAGCATCACATCATCATTACTGTTTCATAAACTCCCTTCTACTTTGTTTGGCAACATTTCTCTTTGCTTACCATTGTGCAAATGTGGTTAGCATGGTTGTGCATGTTTGTGCACTGGTCATAAAATGCTATATCACAATTTTGTGGGAAAACATTGCAACTGTTGTTGGAGGATCTTTGCAGACATGACAGGAGATGGGAAGGCTGGTTCAAATTCAGGGCACAGATGTGGGGTTTGGAGGAGTCAGAAATCTTTGTTGCACACTTCATGAAGTGCTATAGCCTTAGGTTACTGCAGGGGGATTATAGCAGGTCTCAGTACAAGGATGAGGCTTGAAACAGCATCATCAAGCAAGGCTGTCTCCTGAGTGATTGACATACCATGTACTGGGGAGCAGGGCAGATGCCACCACAGTGACGTAAAGAGGCACAAGCAGGCACAACTCAACCAGTAGCTGGATGAGTTTCAAGCTGCTGACATCCCCCAGTTGTGTA
The DNA here is from genome assembly GCF_019279795.1 of Protopterus annectens. Lineage (NCBI taxonomy): Eukaryota > Metazoa > Chordata > Ceratodontiformes > Protopteridae > Protopterus > Protopterus annectens. The sequence goes on from NC_056726.1 coordinate 1,932,992,541, forward strand.
ACTATTCAGATCAAGCAACTTGAAATGATATGGAATGCTGTACATAGCCAAGACTGGCATATATAATGCTTTCATGTCTCTTTTTCTCTCATTTTTTTATATTGCAGCTGCAGAGGAAATCACAGTGAACAGAGAGGCATATCTGAGAGACTGGAATGACTCAGAGAGGCAAGGGGTATGTCTGCAGCACAACTAATCCTGATTGTATTCGATATATTGTGATTCCATAGATCAGAAGCAACTTCAGCTTGCATATTTTAACTGTAACAGCAAGCATGCTTACTTTCTTCTGTAGCTCTTGGTAATTGTATTAGGCAAGTGCAATTTATGTATTCAGATTATGTGGGTTTAATTCCCACAAGTAACCTGTAGAATCATATTCAACAAGTACAATTTTTAATTTTGAAATGCAGCTATATTGGCTTCAATATTAACATGTAGTATCTTCAAAAGAATATATGGAATATGTGCATATTCAAATGCTTATTGTGAAAGCTCTGTAGCAACTATAATAAGAAAAGGATATGTATTGCAATATAGCATGTTTGTCTCACTCCATCCCTTAACTCTCTCTCTTTTTGTGGGTTACCTGGAATAACACCATTCTGACGTTATACCCTTCTTACAACAAACTATATGCATTTCCACAGACTCTACCCTACCCGGCCCATCCACATCAGGTAGTATTGCCCCAGTTGGTGTTGCAGTGGTACCCTTCAGAAGTACAGGCAGAGGAGGTGATCATGTAATTCTCCAGGAGCTGCCATGGATGGTGCATAATCTAATAGAGACTGGCCTTGGTGCCTCCATCAGATAACTGTAGAGGCTGCTCATTAAAACAGAAAAGAGACTCTCACATCAAGCAGTCTTACAGGGAACTGAGGAAGGGGACAATGATGACAGTTGTGAGGGTGAGGACTAGATTCTCACTGTCCCCACTCTTGATGGGCATGTGCCTTCTATGTCCCCTACCTGTCTCCAGTCCTACAACCTTTTGTGCCCGTCACCATCCTTGTGTCTACCTTGCATATCCTATTGTCTGCACCTGCTTCCTCACCTAGCCTGCCTACCTGAACCTTACATTCCATTCCACTCTTTTTGACATGCAGAAAAAAATGAGCACCTGTCCCACAAAAATAAATAAAAAATGTCCCATACATAACTCTCTAATTTACACATGTGTCTTCTTGACACACCTGATTTTTGTCTAATTGGCTATACAACATCATTGCATTGTTGTCACCCATTTGTGTTATGGTGACAGTCCAAATTCATCAAATTTTCTCTACATGTGCACATTACTGTGTTGAAGAAGTGTCTGTCTATAGTTCTTTCCTAATTCCCTCCTGCAAATTGCTGTATTGTTTCCCCTTTGTTCCTCCTTCTGCTTGCCCCCCATTTCACCACTTTCCTATCAACCTCATCGTCACACCTTTAATCTGGTCAAAAAATAGAATCTCACACAACACCCATGGACAGAAATGGCCCATAAAGAGCCTTCACATTTTGTCCTTTGCATTTGAGCAGAGTTTGGCATCACACATTAATGCTGAGTGGTGGTGAATGGCTGTTCATGTCCTATGTCAAAACCTGCCAAGTTTTTACAATTGGCCGCACTTTCTCTATGCAATACTGCTTAAATTTGCTGTGCTAAAGGAATACAGATGTACAGATCCTATGATGTGTTCCTGTATATTTGCCTATCCCCACCTCCTTTCTCCTTTTTACCACAGCTCATTTTTTGTATACTATGTAACTGTGTTCATCTGTATGTGGAGCGTTTCTCCCCGGGCCTCTACTGAAAATGGAAATATATCCAGTTAGACTAGCCCGATTAACAAATGTAAAATAAAATAAATAAATACAGAGTTAAAACAAAGTAAAGCCCCTACTTTGAAACATTTGCTCTTTATAGTTCTGTACACTGCTGGACGTAAGAAAGTTTAACCTCCTATGTGAACTGTTGACTGAAGATTTTTTTGCCTGTAGCATGAAGAGTTCAATTCCAGATGCATCTCATATCTTACACTGGCCAAAAAAAAACATATTTGCATTGACATCTATCCCAACAACTATGACATATCTATCCAACTTTGTTCTGCTTGTCATAAGTCTGTAGCCCCTCTTCTAACCCCACATTACCCCCATGTCAGTCACATCATGCTATAGAGCATAGCAGTTTAGTAATTAGAACAGACCATAAACATGCCCATGAACGTTACATTACACAAACTATTAGTATGTATATGTCCATCTCTCTTTGTATGAACCTCTTCACTTCCACCCCTCTTTACAGGTGTGTATCTATTATGTTAATGAATGTACAGGTCATATTATGTTTTCTGCATACTGACAAGGCTGATTGATAATACACGCATGTTACCTTCATTCAGTAATGGATCAGTGCTCCTGTAGTGTGCAAGGTTTCAAAATCTGCTGTAGTATTCCATTTGTGTCATGTTCATGTGATGATGGATAAAATGTTCATCTAACATGACATGGAAACTCTCCTTACTGTGAAGAAGAATGCAGCAGACACTTTTCAGGACATCCAGCTCTACACAAATAGTTAGCCTATCTGTGGAGTCATACTAATCATTTCAAAAGTTGTAGCACCCCTTGTCATTTGTAGCAAGCTGTACACATAATTAACTTGTGATTTGCAGTGAGCTCTTCAAAACAGCTGCTAGTTGTCGAAGTGTATCGAGGTAGGTGTTACTGATACAATTTAGGGAAGACACATACTTTAGTGTAGTCATCGATACTCAGATTTGCAGTCCTGTTCACATTTGTTTATCTAATGACATCCATTTGAGAATCATCTGTGTTCTAATCAGGATCTCACTGCTCTTACACCCTGTGCCACAGAAAAAGTTAGCCAACAACTGTATTTTCCACACTCAGTGCTGTCCGGAGTGCTGAGGGTTGTGTAATGCCACTGAGGCTGTCTGTACAAAGGAAGGTGTACTTCATTAAATTTTTCACAGTTTTCCTTAAGCAAAGAATTGTGTTTGCTTGACACTTAACATCACACAAATGGGGAAGGCAAGGCCAACTGTTATTTATATAATAAAACTTCGGCCCTAACATTTCAAAGAAACGCTACAGCATGCACATCATGCTATCTGCCAGCAATTTCTCAGATAAAATATCTTGCAAGCTTGATACATGAAACATTAACAATAATCGGATGTATTTTGCTGTTAACCCCAATCAGGTCAGTTACTGAATGTCCCTATTTGTGCACAGTTTGGCAATGAGCACCAGTGGACACTGTTGCTGTACAAGTCCAACTTTAATTCCTAAAATTTGAATCATGCATATGCTAATACTTTGCTGTCATCCATGCAAATCAGTTTCTCGAAGATGCATTATGTGAAGAGGTGTATAACATGTCTTACTCTGATTACTAGGCTGTAATCCTCAAATGCATGGAAGTGTATTCATAATCAAGAGAGAAGGGTAATGACATGAGAGCTTGACTGAACGCATACTTTCTTTCTCAATTTTTTTTCATTTTTCAAATACATTTGAATGAATTCCATAGTATTTATACATAACATGTTAAATAACTATGCACACTATTTACATTAGCCTGACACTACAACAGATTTTAATGTATACAGTTACTTTATAAGTATGTCCAATCCATTATCAGAGTGTCTGATCAATTATTGTATAGTGTCAATCAACGATAAGACTTTTCCCGAAGGGTTGTTCATAAATGGCTTTGGATAAATTCATAGTTCTTTAATTTTAATTTCCAGTAATGATGTGGTCTTCATGTGTTTGTATTCCATCTTCTTGTTAGACACTTCCTTGAAACTGCAAGTATAGTCCATTCTAGATACATGTTTGACCTATTCAAATGAGGACCTTCTGTCACATTTAATAATACAAGAGCTTTAGTTAAATAAAATTATTCATTAAATAAAGCTTGTAGAGCTATAGTTAGACATAGAGTTATAATGCCATTCCAAAATGGCTTAATTTGAACACAATCAAAGAAAATGTGGTTCCAATCTGCATTGTATACTTGCTCACATCTCCAACATATTCTTTTTATGGAAGAACTAATTTTACTGGTTCTGTCCGGGGTTAAGAATACTCTGTGCAAGCATTTCCAATTAAAAATGTTCCAATATTGTCTTAAGAATGTATATGTTATTGATAATAAGATATTTGTTTTAAAATTTTCAATTAACTGTATTGAGTGTCCTTTTGTTATATGTTTCCAATATGAGGTTTTTATATGTTTCCAATATGAGGTTTTGGGTATTGTTTTATAGTTTATCAATATTTTGTAAAATTTTGAAATACTGTTTCCCATGTCAAAGTCATTATATATGATTTCATAAATGTATTTCATAAATGTAGGTATTTTTTAAATGAATTATTAATTATTCTACTTAAATCTTGTGAATATGACAGAATACTCTGTACAGTTAGCCAGTCCTGTTGTGGAATGTTATATGTTGTTTTTATTACTTGCATATCTAAAACATTTAGTTCTTTGATACATTGGAGCCAACAAACAAATCATTTCTGTTCCCAGGAATTAATAATTGTTCTATATATTTTATGTGAAAAGTTCTTTTTGACTATAAATGGTGTTAAAAGATCAAACCAGATTTTTAAATCTATATTTGCATTAATAATTTTCCTAAATGAGCCAATGTAATAATTAATCATATGAGTTTTAGTAGGTTTAGTTATGTTATATTCCATACTAATACATAATATGTACCAGGGCAAATTGTTTTTATCTGTTATTTGAATTTTTTTTGTAAATCAAATTAATTTATTGATATTACAATTAGTAATTCTTTCCAATTTGCAGAGTAATGTGGACTTATCCAATCTGAGATTGTTTTAGATATTGATGTTTTTATATATGTTTTTATATCAGGAAAGTGTAATCTTCCCTGTTTCCATGGTCTGATATGATGTATTAAAGCTATTCTGTTTCTTCTGGAAAAACATAAAAATTTTATTAGCCATGAATTTATTTCTTTAAGTAGATTCCTTTCTGGTAACAGTTGTATTTCCAAGGCAATATATAGGATCTCGGGCAGTAAAACCATTTATATTAACTGTAGTCTATCTTTAAATGCTAATATTATTTTATTACATTTTTCCACAGAGATTTTAATTGTGTGATGATATTATTGTAGTTTTTTTAGACTAATTCATTATTATCCTTACATAACTCATTTCATAGTTATTTTAAGGTAGATTCTTGTTTCTGCTATGATGTGATCCCCCTAGTCTGCAGTTCTTTTCTTTTCTTGAAAAATAAAAATTTTAATTTTGATTTATTGAAATGGAGTCCTGAAGTCATGTGAAATTTGTCAATTAATATATCTAAATTTTCTAATGTCTCTTTTGTATTAGATAATGTTAGTAATATGTCATCAACAAATAGCATTACTTTATAATTATATTGTTCATAAACATCTATTCCTTTGATTTTTTTATAGTGTTACAAATTGAATCTGCCAATATTTTAATAGCCAGAGCAAACAGAATCGGTGACATGGGACATCCTTGTTTAGTGCCTTTTTTTATATGTATAGATTCAGAGGTAAAAGGGCCTAACTTGACATATGCTAAATTATTTGTATATATATTCTTTAGGAGATGAACAAAGGATGCAGGAAATTCAAATAACATTAGGATTTTAAATAAATAGTCCCAACTGAGGGAATCAAAGGCTTTCTCTATATCTAAGCTAACTATGAGTGTTTCTTTATTTTCTTTATTAACATAATTTGTAAGAGAAATTTTCCTTTTAATATGTCCATGATATATAAATCCAGTTTGATCAATATATTGTTTTGGATAGTGGTATTTCCATATCTGTTAGTTAATATTGTCATAAATATCTCATAGTCATTATTTAATAATGATATAAGGTACAGAGGTTTGGGGGTTTGTTTTCCTTTAGAATTGGTGTAATTAAGAAATATCTCCAAGAGGGTGGTATTAAAGCTTGTGACTGAATTTATAATAGAGTTTTATGGAAGAGGGATGGTATCTTTGAAGGAAAAAGTTTATATATTTCCATAATTATGCCATCTATACCTAGAGCTTTATTATTTTTACTGTCTTTTATTGTGTCTGTAATTTCTTGGTAGGATATGAGTGCTTACAGATCTAGTTTTAATTTTTCTGTTTTTTTATATTAGAACATTTTTCATCTAGATTTAATTGATCGGTATGTATATTTTCTTTTTGGAAATATTCCATATTGTGCTTTCTATAGGCATCAAGAATGTCACCTTTATCCGAGACATTTTTTTCCTTTTCTTTTCATGGAAGATACTTTTAATGTTATTAGCTTTTAATTGTATTTTGATTCATGTGGATAAATTATTTAGATATTTGGGAGAAATGGCCAAGGTATTAATTTTCAGTTTTTCTAAAGCTAAACTAGTTTTATGTGTTACAATTTCATTGTACTTATTGTTTAATACTTCTACTTTCTTTTTTATCTCCAAATGATTTTGATTTGTTCAGCTTTTACTGCAAAAGTTTGGATTGCAGATCTAATAATTCAAAATTCCATTCTCTGATTTTTTTATACCAAGTTGGAGTTTTACCATATATGTAAGCTTTTAATGAGTCTCATATCATTATTTTATTTATATCTGTGGTGTAATTGATATCTAAGGAGAACTGTAATTCAGATAATAACCAGGATTTTAACTCTTTAATTTTAGTTTTATGTGCTGTAATTCTGGAGTTAATGATTAATGGTTTGTACCCATTTTTAAGTTTTAGTATCAATGAATTGTGGTCAGAAAAGGGGCAGGGAGTGATTGAGAAATTAATGATTTTAGAGTGTAAGTCATGTGCAGCAAATATTTTATCTATTCCAGTTTAGGTACCAAATCTGTGATCTTGATGGAAAAACAAGAAAGATATAGCTTATTTAAATTTGCAAGTATCTACAAGATGAAATGATTCTACCCACTTGTTTAAAGCTTTTGATACACCAAATGTATGGCAGTGGTCTTTTATTTGTAGTTTCAGAAATATAAAATATACAGTTAAATCTCCTCCTAATATTAAGTTGCCTTTATAATTATTGGAAATGAAATCCATTTTTAACAGTTTATGCTCCAATGCCAGGGAACCAGTATAGATTGGCTAGGGGGTCCATATTCTGTTATTATATGTAACTGTTACTAATGCCATAAGGCCTTCTTTATCTTCATACTTATAAATGATTTCTGAATTAATCACATTTGTTTTCCATAACATTCTTACCCCTTTTGTCTTTGTCTTATAACTGGATTGTCAATATCAAGGTGCAGGTACTCCATGACTATCGAAGCCAACCATAAACCAAAAAAGAAAAAATCAATAAAAATGTTTTTATACTTGAACAGCAAAAGAACTTTATTCCATGGGTTGTTAGCACTTTCACGTCTACTCTGGATGCTTCTTCAGACTTCTGCCTTAGTCTGAAGAAGCGTCCAGAGTAGACGTGAAAGCGCTAACAACCCATGGAATAAAGTTCTTTTGCTGTTTAAGTATAAAAAAAATTTTTATTGATTTTTGCTTTTTTGGTTTATGGTTGACTTTGATAGCACCTTGATATTGACATTTTTTTGTTTGGGGACACAGCAGGTACCTTACCCTGAGAGATCTCTGTTTATTTATCTTATAACTGGATTGTGCCAATATCATTTATTCCTTAAGATTCCATTTGTAATTGTCATTTGTTTTGAAATGAGTTTCTTGAAGGAAGACAATTTGTGATTTGTTCAGTTTTTAATATGTCACTAGATTTGATCTCTTGCTAGGATTTTTTAAGCCATTGGTATTTAAAGATAATAAAATTAAATCCATCTTAGGTTATTTAGACTATGTATGTTGTTGTTTTATTGTGATTATTAAACATTTTTCTCTGATAACTATAACGTATATGTTTGACCTTTTAAAGGAAATTATCAGTGTTATACTTTGAGTGTTTACTAATAAAGTAATGTTTTGGTCAGGCATACTGAAAATGTTTTTGTGAAATAAATTTAAATGAATAAATATTAACAAAACTAAGATCCGCACTAGCCATGGAATGAAAATCATTCCTAATCTGATGGATAAACCTAAGTCCAACAGATTATCACTCATACCTTGACAATCCTGAACATCTGAGCCCCATAAATTGAATTATCATATAGAGAATATTTTTAAAAGGAATAAGCAATATTTATATTATTTTGAACAGATATAGTACTATTGTAGATTAGACAGAATTCTAATACAATATAAATGTCTACTTATTATATAAACAATTAATATGCACATGAAAGGTAGATGACAAGCAATTTGATCATAGTAAAGTAGGATGTATCATATATAAAACCACAGTAAAGATTATAGCACACAGTTATTTAACATATTCACCCTTATTGATGAAGTCTTTCAAAACTTATTACTTAATATAAATAGATGGTAATAATATTTATTCCTAACATTTATAATACAATGTATTTTACTGGGTATATCAGAAGTTATATTTCATTGTTTGCCAGCATTTAAGTAATCAATTTGTTTGTTTCTAACTTACTTAAAGCATCAAGTTTGTTTTATGTGAACATTGATGAAAGTTAGTGCATTTTAATTATCAGTGCATCCCTCTTCCCCCCATTTCCTACACATACAGATTTTCATATCTGTCATTTCTTATTATAAAATGAGTGAAATTATAGGTTAAAACAAAAAAATCACTTATTGTGATTATTAAAAATTCCTTTTCCATATTTATAAATTGCCCTATTATGGCATATACTAAAATTTTTAATTTAAATGGCAACATTCCATTTTGTATAATCAGCAAAGGTTAAACTGAGTGATTATTGTCAATTTAATACTATTTGTTCAGAATGTGATTGTTACATTCTGTGACATTCCTAGTTCAGGCTTCTATTGCTTCCCTTGAACAAGTTTGTCATTTTGATGTCATATATAAAACATTAGTTACCTTTGTAACAGCTTGAGCATTATGAATGGTCAAGATGGGTTACAAAATCACAATTCAAGTTTAAGCAATTACATGATTTATTATGTATATTTACTTATATAAGAAAATCATCATGCTTCCTCTTGATGTTCAATTTAGTGTATGTCATTTATGACAAGTTAAGACAGTAATGCTATTATAAACAAGCCCATTATATTAAAACCTGTCTTTAATATTTAAATTCAGCAGACTGCTTCATCTTATATGACGATTATATATTTTATGTCTAGAGTTACTAAAATCATACATTACATAACTATTGTGTGTGGGATTTTTTTGACTGTTGCTTAGTTATTTGAGAGACCACAAGCTGTAATGCTTATTCTTATTATTAGCTACTTATAAGCATGTTTATATAGTCTATAGACTTTAAATTATGACACCCTTCTAGTTTCTTGTTTGTTATAAGCATATTTCCATCCTTACATGCACACATATCAGTACTTCAAGCACGGGCAACAATCCCCATCCAGTTTTGCCAGAATACCATTCACTAATTCATGTGGTGTGTTTCCAGGCTATTCTTAAAATATCCAAACCAATATTTGTCCTGTTCCATTTTACCAGCCTGTTCCATGCAGTGGCCACTCTGCCAGTGAACCACTCAACACACCTTCTATTCCCACAGATATTTCCATGAAGGGAATCTGATGACTGTCTAGCACTTCCCGGCAACCCCAAACACCCCTAGAATCAGCTATCCCCTTATGCCCAACACGTCTGAGCAAGCTCACCTCCCAGACCACTGCAAAGGGTACTGCACAAGACCAAGTGCTCTTAGTCTTTCACAATAACTCAGACTCTACTCTTATGTAAGTCCTTAATGTGTTTGTTGCAAAATACATGTTAAATATAAAATTGCACTTATTATTTATTTATTTTTTTATCAAGAATCAACTTAATGAGCTAAATGAAGTGTTAGGACACCATCAATATATGTACATGTGGTTTAAAACAGCAATTTTATTATAGATTTTTTTAAACCAAAAACTTAATTGCTGCAAATCATCTTGGAGGCTCCTCAGAGCCTTTAAGCATTATCATCACTCTGTCTCTGATGCCATAGCAACCGGGGACCATCTGTTTCTGTTAGTGTGTCTGTGTACTGCATACCATGGTTCCACTTCATATCATCGAATTTCATTTCACCGAAGCCCAAAACATCGAGACCAAATCGTCGAAAATCTAAATCATCGAAAACCCATATCATCGATTCTCAAATCATTGAAAACTAGAAAGCAACTAGAAATAACATTCCACAGAGTTAGTACTACATTTATGCAGGGGGGCAAGCCCCCCTGAATCCCCCATGTGGGGGGCTCTGCCCCCCACACCCCCCGTAAATAAATATACCAACTCCAAGGTTGCACTACAGTGGGGGAAAAATGTAATTTCCTAACCCCACTGTATTGCTACCTTGGACTTGGTATATTTAATTACAGGAGTGTGGGGTCGAGCCCCCACAGTGCAGGGTGCTTGCCCCTGCATAAATGTAGTAAATAGTGTCTGGGATGTTATTTCTAGTTGCTAGTTTTCAATGATTGAAGATGATATGGGTTCGGCATTTGGGTTTTCGACGATTTGGTTTGATTTTCAAATTCGATGAAATGAAATTCGATAATATGAAGTAGAACCATATATATATATATATATATATATATATATATATATGTGTGTGTGTATATATATATATATATATATATATATATATATATATATATATATATATATATATATATATATATATATAAATGTTAAAACTGATAAATTTGTAGAAAATACACTAAAAACTGTAAAACTCTATGCATTTACATGGAGTAAAATAAACACAAATAAACCGACCAGATAAATTAGCGCTTTCATCTTTTTATTGATTTATAAGACTTCTTCGGAAAAAAATATGACAATGAATAAAGTGTAGTACAGTATTACAAGCTATTGATGCATCGTTTAAACTGAAAATTCTAAAGTTTAGCAACAAGCCTATCAAAAGTCAAAATAATTGCTGTAGTAACCAGGTACCTAATGGCAATGTATAGAAGCAAGTCCTCTGTTAGACCACATATGCAAATCACAGTAGCAGAGGCAGAGTCAGTTGTACATAAATGCTGCCCAAAACGTGTATGGGATAAAAACAGACCTCTCCTACACATACAAAATACATACATTAGCAAGATGAGGCAAATACTTTGCGTAATTAACACACTAGATCCTAATAACCACTGTAGATATACATGGATTTAAAAAATAAAGAATAAACGGAGATACAGCTAAACGCGTGTTAGTTGCTGGGGATGGAAAAATTATATGCACACAAACCAGCAAAGCTAGTAACATTATTAGTACATAAATAATTAATTAATATAAAGAGAGAAGAGTAAAAATAATAGATGAGATAAAAAAATAATAATTAAAAAAAAAATAATAAAAAAGGAAAGACCAAAGAGAATCAGGCCATTAAGTATAGCTAAATAACCATCCAGTTAATGGAAGAGAACAGTGACTAGTCTGCTATTATCAATAATATCCACTAGTTGTCACAAAAACTAAAGCAACTCAATCCATTAAGAGTGCAAATAATAACCAAGGCAAAATATATTATGCACTAAAACAAGCAAGGCTATGAGCTTTATTAGTACAAAATTAATAAGGAATAAAGAAAAAAGAAAACAGAAACAAGAATGAGGAATAAAGAGAGAAGAGTAAAAAAGAAAGTCAAAAAACGTGATGAAAGGAAAAGACAAAAGAGAAACAGGCAATTTCTGGTTAGAGGTTTATAGTGCCTGAATATTTGAACTGTATCTTACTGAAATTGGTACACCTTGTTTGCTGTAGCATAGACTAGATCCAGGCCTGCTGAATCTAGCTTTGTTTGTATGCTTGTTATTTCCCTGGAACGCTAATTCCACCTAAAACGCGGCTTCTCAGCACTTCTGTGGATCCCTAGTGATATCTGCATTGTTTACTGTACTTATTTCCTTGCTTCGCTTGAAAGAAAGTTACTGTTTGTCGTTTTTGCATTTAAGTTACCTGTAACACATTGCACTTGTTACCTGGCAATTGCTCACTAAAGCAATTATAAGTCGGCACTAAAAATTAAAAGCACTACACCCTCGCTCCCCATTGGCCCTTGTTTTCAATTATAAAGGAATTCCCAATATTATTCTAGCATGTCCAAAGGTCAGTTGTCAATCTCCTCTCTGGTCCAGCTGGTGAATATGGGAATCTTGAGGCAATGTTACAACTGCCTCATGTACACAGACAACCCTCTCCTCCTCCCAACAAATTCCAACACATGTGAGAGATGCAACCATATAGCCAAACTGGAGGCTAAGCACTCTCAACTCAGTACTGGCATAACCAGTCAGGAGGAGAAGGAAACCACACTCACTACAATTCCAGTCTCACATAGATCTACCATGACAGCAAACCAAACACATAATCACACAAAAACATACTTGGAGGCTCTAAATAAAGATCTGCCTAAGCAGCAGAGACCTCCAAAGCAGACACCCAAGCAACCGCTACCCCAAAACAAAACACGTGCAACACATATCTCACAAAGCCAGTGTGCCGAACAGTCACAGCCCTTAAGGCTAAACAACACACCTGATACACTTGTAATAGGTGACTCTATCGTCAGGCACACTGACGTCCCGCTCACCAGGCTGAACAAGGAGAATGTCACGGTGAGCAGCCTGTCTGGCGCTAGGATCCGCCACATAACACAAGCACTCAGGTCACTCCAAGGCAAGTACAAATATGACTCAGTCACTGTCCATGCTGGTGTGAATGACCTGAGACGTACCTCCCTGGACTACATGAAAAGAGACATAGAGGAGCTCTCTGAGCATGTAGCCCAGGCTGGTATGACCCTGACCTTGAGTAGCATCTTACCCTCACCAAGAATGATGCCACAATATGAAGACAAGATGATCAATTTCAACAATTGGCTTAAGTATTGGTGTCATTCAAAGGGGATCAATGCCTGTCAGCTTGGGATGATATGCATGACAAGCCACGATGCTTTGCTAGGGACGGCTTGCACCTGTCACCCTGGGCTTTCGGATATTGGCAAAGGCTCTTGCTACCCCCATAGTGCCTGTCTTAGGCGAGGCTCAAAGCCAAACCCACCACCATAGGTATCACAAGGGATAGGAAACTAAGAGTAATGCTGCTCAATGCTAGAAGTCTAAACCTCAAGATGCACTTTCGAAACTCTCCTTAGCATTGAGAACATCGATATCTGTGCAGTAACAGAAACCTGGTTCAGGACTCCCGAGAGCACCCCAGCACTACCAGGTTATACCTCATACCATGCTTTTCGGCCCCAAAACTTGGACCGAACCACAAAAGGAGGGGGAGTATTGATATTCATCAAAGATACCCACACCTCTAGGTTGGTGGCAAAGCACGAGGCATCACAGACTAACCATGTGCAACTAACAGTGGGTAAAACTGCCTTCCAGTTTATAGCCTGCTACAGACCACCCTCCCAAACCCAGGAACCCCACTCGGCCTTCCTGAGAATACTGGAAAATATGAAGGTCTCTCCGAACACCATTATATTGGGCGACTTCAACTACCCAACCATAGATTGGGAGCATTACTCTAGCTCCAACACCCTTGCCCAAAGGTTCCTAGAATTCATAAACTCAAATGCTATGGAACAACTTGTTACCACTCCCACAAGAGGGGAAAACATACTGGACCTGATCATCACCAACATGGGGACTCTATGCTCCAGACCAGAAGTGTATCCCTCACTGGTAAGATCAGACCATAAACTGATCTCACTGGATATTCACATCCCGACCCCACCCCCTGCCCAGAAAACCACAGTGAAAAACTTCTCTAAAGCAAATTTCACACTCCTCAAAACCGAGGTGGAATCCTTCAAAGCCCCCGGGCCTGTGGAAAATACGGCCCAGACTGCAGAATCCTTTATAAATGCATTCTATGAACACCTTCAGGAATGCATGGATCATTCAATCCCAAATAAAACCAAGACCCAATCCTCCAAAGGTAGATGACCTGTCTGGTGGACCCCAGCCATAAACAAACTATACAATAGAAGGAGGAAGCTACTACATGATAGAGCAAAATCCCAAAAAGGGAAGGCATCTCTGATCAGTATTAGCAAAAAACTAAGGGCACTCATAAAATCGTCAAAGGCCAGCTTCGAGAGAAAAATTGCACAGGACACTAAAGATAATCACAAGGCTTTCTTTAGTTATGTTAGGAACCTGGGTGGGAATTCCCAGATATGCTCAGAATTAGTCCAAAATGACAAAAAATACACTGATCCCACAGACATTGCCAATATCCTAGCTGACAGGTTCACCGCAATCTCCCCCTCCCACCAAAGGGCAAATATCTATCGCAGCAGAGTGCTGCCCCCCCGACATCTCAGATGCTCAGGTGGGAGCCGCCCTCTCCAAAGCAAAAAACACAGCATCAATGGGACCAGGCGGTGTCCCAGGCTGTGTCCTACATGAACTCCAAGAAGAGCTAAACCCAAACATAAAACTACTGTTCAATCTCAGCCTTACTACAGGATATGTACCCAAAGAGTGGCGTACAGCAACAGTGGTCCCTCTCCACAAAGGTGGTGCCTCAACAGACCCTGGAAACTATCGCCCCATAAGCCTGACTAGCTTGGTCTGCAAAGCTATGGAAAGGATCATCATGGACCTCATAAATAAAGATATTGGGGACCTACAGACACTGGATCCTACCCAGTTTGGCTTTGTTAAGGGCAGATCCTGCCTCTTAAACCTGGTTGACTTCTTTGAAACAGTCACCAAGGCCATTGTGAAGGGAAGGTGGTCCACACAGCCTATCTGGACCTTGCAAAAGCCTTCGATACAATACCCCACTCAGGCATTATAGATAAGCTCACCAGCTTAAATATAAACCCCTATGTCACTAGATGGGTTGCAAACTGGCTCAAGGACAGAACCCACATGGTTAGAATTGCTGGAGCCATGTCAGACTCCAAACCAGTTACAAGTGGCGTCCCACAAGGCTCAGTCCTGGGACATCTCTTGTTTGGTATATATTTCTCGGAGGTACAGGCCAACACAGAAGGACTGTGGCTGACCAAGTTCGCAGATGACTGCAAACTAGGCGCCATAATCGACTCTCCAGCCGACACAAGCATCCTCCAATAGGGCCTCATAGAAACAGACAACTGGTGCCAGAGCCATGGCCTCAAGCTAAGCCAAAAGTGTATAGTCATCCCCTTTGGCAAAAACAAAGTGCCCACAAATTACCACATAGGTGGTAATCCATTAAGTACAGAAGAAGTCATTAGGGACCTGGGGACCCAAGTTGATAGCAATCTCTCATTTGACAACCACGTGGCCAAAGTGGTTAGAAAAACATTTTATATAGCCCACCTAATCATGAAGGGATTCAGATCTAGATTACGGGAGGTCATCGTGCCTCTTTATTCATCCCTCATCAGGCCCATAATCGAGTACAATGCCCCTTTTGGGATGTACCTTACCAAACACCTGCAGCAACTGGAAAGACCCCAAAAAGTACCTCACCAAGAGGATCAAAGGGCTCAAACAGATGCCATATGCTGCCGGTTAAAGAAACTCCAGCTCTACTCAGTGGCATACCGCCTGCTCAGAGGTGACCTGTGCCTGACGTATAAGGCCATGTCCAACCCGGAATTAAGGGACATGCTGCACCTCAAAAATCCAAATCCCATCGAGCTACATGCGCGAGAGACTTGAACCTCAGCACTGAAATAAATAGGACAAGCTGGAGGGACAGATTCATAACCCAGAGGCTCCCTTCACTATGGAATAAAATCCCAGTCCAGGTTAGGCAGAGTCCCTCACTGACTCTCTTCAAGAGGAATCTTGATGAGTGGATGGGAGATCATAGGTTTACCCCGGGTATCACTTCTGTGTCACTGTTAGACAGAGGCACAGTATACTAACCTCGAAAAAGGGCATAGCAAAATTAATTTAAAATGGGTGGCGAAAGCCAAACATACTCTGGCTAGGCTTATAAATGCCCTAGGGCAGATAGCCTAGTATGAACCTATGAACCTATGAACCTAATTAAAAATAGCTAAATAACCATCCAATTAATGGAGTAGACTGCTATTATTAAAAATAGCCACTAGATGTCACTAAAACTAAAGCAACTCAATCCACTCTTCTTCTTTTGGCTTTTTCCCAGTTAGGGGTTGCCACAGCGGATCACCTGTCCGCTCATGATTGGCAGTGGAGTTTTACAGTGTCAAGTTGCCAGTCCAGCACCCAACCTTCCACAGAAAGTACACACATGCACACACTCACACCTAGGGCCAATTTAGAGTGTCCAATCCACCTACAGCATGTCTTTAGGATGTGAGAGGAAACCGGAGCACCCAGAGGAAACCCATGCGACCACAGGGAGGACATGCAGACTCCGCACAGAAGGCACCCCAGCCAGGAATCGAACCAAAGAACCTCTTGCTGTGAGGCAGCAATGCTAACCACTGCACCACCGTGGCTGCAACTCAATCTACTAAGAGTACAAAAAATAAAAAATAAAAAACAAGGTAAAATACTCTGCTTGATTAAATAAGACTGTGAAAAAAAAGCCAGCACCAGAATCATCAGTGTAACCATCTTAATGCACATTTAATACTGATGTTCATAGGTTGGTACTAGGCTATCAGCCCTAGGGCCTATACAAGCCTAGCCATAACAATTCCCTGGCTATTTCTTCCAACACTATTTACTTCCCTGGACCTATGTTAATATTAATTCCAGTATTTTAAGTTTGTTATTTCCATGAGTTTGCAAGGTAAATATAGGTCCGTAGGTTAGTACTAGGCTAACTGCCTTGTGGGACATTTTCAGCCTAGCCAATTACCCCATGTGAGAATCAAACCCTGCACCTTATATTTGTAAGGTAAACACCTTAAGCATTATGCCAACCTCCCACCCTTTTCATTAAGTCCAGGTGCTGAATCAGCACCTAATTAAAGTTGCCATTTCAATTCCCTCATTTCCAACAGAGCATTACAGTCACCAAAGAAAAAGTCTATTTTTTCAAGGATGAAAACTGAAAAAACATTGAAGTTGGTGCATTTGCCACTATGACACCCAAAAGCATTGTTGTTGTCTCTGTTCCTGATAGCAGCCAGGTGTTCCTTGACTCTATCAGAGACCTTTCTGTATGTTTTTCCCACATAGAAAGCAGAGCATCTTTTGCAGATGGCTGCGTATACAAACAAGTCAGTGTGGCAATCCATATGTTGTCTAAAGTTAACTTTGTAGTTGCAGTGTTGAAAGATGTAGGAGTCCCCACACAGAATGTGTTGACAAATAATGCAGTGACCGCATGTAAACATCCCTGGTGTACCCGTAGTCATACTTTCACCTAGCAAAAATGGAAGGTCTCTGTTCTCAAAGTTGGATCCCAATGGAGTGGATTTCTTATAAGCAAATGAGGGTTTATCATAGTGTTTCTTTCAGTACATCCTGACTAGTGAATATGTTCCAGTTCTTAGAATTAATCACTCGTATCTCATTCATGTTCCTACTGATGGGCAGAGTAAAACTGCAAAATCTATCCTTGGTGTCCATATTCATGTTGCTGTTAGAGAGGCCAAAAATGAGTATGGGTTTATGTTTGTCAGGTCTCTCTATCACTACTCTCTGTAGTTCTGAGTCTATTAGGTTGATGGGATAATTTCTAGCTAAGAACACAGTATTAAGAAAGGAGGATTCTTGCTGGAATTCTGCATCATTGCTTATGATGCGAGACAGACGGATGAACTGTCCATGCACCACATTCTTTTTGGAGAAATATGGGTGCTGGCTGTAAAAAAAAAAAATATATATATATATATATATATATATATATATATATATATATATATATATATATATATATATATATAGTCTACTTTGTTTCATTGAATCTCATTTCACTGAATTTCATTTCACCCTGACCACTTCGCTGAAAACTCAAATTACTGAAAACTCATTTCACTGAATCTCATTTCATTGAACTACAGTTAATATATATGGCACTTGTAGAGTACTGTAAGACAAGTAAACGGTATATGACTTTTCCCCCACTGTAATGCAATCCTGGAGTTAGTAAATAAAGTTGGAGGGGTGTGGGGGTCATAGCCCCCTTTTAGTTTGAGTACATATTGTCTTCTGGATAGAGTTAGTCATTGGTGTTGCAACTATAAATGTCTATTGTTTAAAATGTATTGTTTGATGTTTTTGGTAAATTACATTATAAAACATATAAGGCTGTGCCTCCCACACACCCTCTAAGTATATGTAATAACTCCAGGATCTCACTACAGTGGGGAAAAAAGTATGTACCATTTAATTGCCTTACAGTACTCTATACAGTGCCATATATACTAAGTTCAGTTCAGTGAAATGAGTTTTCAGTAATTTGTGTTTTCAGCGATGTGGTCTGGGTGAAATGAGATTCATTGAAACAAAGTAGACCCATATATATATATATATATATATATATATATATATATATATATATATATATATATATATATATGTTTTCACTTTATAATCTCGAAATACTAAAATACCGAATTTTAGTATCTCAACACTATAAAGCCGAAAGCCCAAAAAATCGACACTCATAACCATGGAATTCAAAATTGCGATCATTCACATACATACACCACCACACAAACAAGCACACATACACTTAACTAATGACACTACAACGCACAAAACAAGACACACAAACACAACATAATAAACAAACACACCTACCCTACCTATAAATATATATATATATATATATATATATATATATATATATATATATATATGTGTGTGTGTGTGTGTGTGTATATATTTATATATATATATATATATATATATATATATATATATATATATATATATATATATATATACACGCATATATATGTATAGATAAATATAGATATATATTGTATGCACTTCTTGGTAACCTTTATGAATTCAGCACAATAATTTACATGAAGATGTTAGACTGTTACATTGCATTTAATGTTTTGAAAGGATAGTAACTCAATATCCAGTGGTAATGGTGTATATCACATTAGGTTACTATGATGCATCACAATAATGCACTGAATCATAGTTTTATGAAGGTATCTAAGAACTTATGATGACTTAGTTTTATCCTCACTTTTAAAGTATTACATTAATGTTTTGCAGTAGCCTCCATACCTTTTTATGAAATCCATTAATCACCTACCTGTAATATAGCTAACTACAAATATATATTTTTTATAATAAGAATTTTACTGAATATTCTCTTCACAATCTATAGAATATTCCTATGGCAATCCAGGCTTCCACAGATATAGTTTTTAACTGCAAAGATTAGATTGCATTTAACAGTCCCTATGGTCTTATAATATTTCTGAAAGTCAGAATATATAAAGATTCATTGGTACTTACTAGCCTATTGAGTTTTAAGGATCTTACAAAGCCTAGGACAGAAATCTGAGTCAGTACACTAGTGACAGGTCTTATGGAGGTGGTCCAGCCACCCACCCTTACTTTGTGGGTTCTGTTTGTGAGCCATTTTGTTGTACAATTAATTATATTAGGGTTAATGTGTAACTGTGTGTATGTTTGTGTGTGTTATCTATGATGCCTGAGAATGGAATTGAGTCAAATTACTTTGTGAGGTCTAGATATGCAGTGTGCACTGATTTGCCCTCATCCATTGCCTCAGCCAGTTTAAATAGGCAGGATGTGCCTGTGTCAAATCCAAAGTGTGTTTGATAGGCAGGATATAGATTATCTATATTCACATTTTTAGTTCCATAATGATCTGCTCCATATTCTTACAAATGAGACTTTTCAGACTTTAGGGTCTGTAATTACCCATGTCTATTGACTCCCCACCTTTGTGCAAGGGAATGACTATTGCTGTCCTCCATTCATCCGGCACAAAATCATGCTTTAGGTTAACTGGGTGGCAGCCTGGTATGTTATCGGACCTCATTGACATAGTGTTCTTGGCCTTAGATAGTGCCTTGAGAACTTGTCAGCAAGTAGATTGTTTATGTCCTCTGTATCCACGCACTATATGTGACATGATTGACTATTATCTCTGAGCAGCACTGGTCATTGTTTCTGAGATTTCTAACACAGTTAAGATATATGTTTTTAAGTGCATCACTTCATGTGCATAATTAGCCACCAAGTCCTTTTTTATGGCTTCTAGTCATCTTATCATATAACATTAAATTTCTACATTAAGTATTGTTGAGAAGTAAAGAATGGATGAACTGCCATTTCTGATATCTGAAACCAAATCAATTGTACTGTAACAATAATGTTAGCTATGGTATAAACATTTGTCCTATAAGGACAGACTAAAAAAATCCAACTATTCTCTGTCTCATATCGCCTACTTGGAGGGAATCTCTGCTTGACTTACAAAGCCATGTCTGTCCCATCTCTGTTAGAAATGCTACATCTAAAGAAATCCCAATTCCTCCGCACCACACACTCCAGAGACCTCAACCTCATTACCACAATCAACAGAACATGCTGTAGGGACAGGTTGATAACCAAGAGACTGCCCGTACTATGGAATAGACTTCCCATACATGTCAAGCAGAGCACCTCACTGGCCCTCTTCAAGAGAACTATTGATGAGTGGATGGGAAATAGAAAATTCACCCCAGGGATCACTCCAGTGGCTTTACCCAACAGAGGCACTGGGAACTAAGGTCAGGTGTCACAATGCCAGGTTAATCCTATTGGCTAGGCTTTTAAAGGCCTCAAGGCCATTAGCCTAGTACACACCTATGAACCTATTTCTAAAGATGTCTTCAACACTTTCACTACTGTTCATATTCAGAAGTTTTTCTAAAATAGTTTGCATTTCATTTGTCATTTTGGGACAGATTCCAAAATATTGGCACATCTCTGCAGACTGAACCAAGTATGGTGCAAAATACCCATCAATCAATGTAATACATAAATAAGATTCAGTGTGGAAGTAGAATATAGGCAAGCAGTGTTCACTGAGCATTGAAGGAGAAATCAGAAGTTGTGATAATTAGGGATAACTACAAAGGCTACAAGAAAGAAACACAGTATGCTAAAAGTAACACTTCAAAGAAAAGGCACCATACTGAAATAGCGCGGAAACATACACATACACACACACACACACACACACACACACACACACACACACACACACACACACACACACACACACACACACACACACACAAACAAAAAAAACAGCAACCCTAATGTGGACAGCAGGCCCTCCACACACCCAGAACACACATACACACACAAACACACACACACACACACACACACACACACACACACACATATATATATATATATATATATATATATATCTATATCTACAGTAAATTCAAGATTACCTTACTTTGGAGAAAAGGTAATATTCCAAGAAATGGCCGTCTCAGACTTGAAATATGCACGTCCATTTTTGGTACTCTCCAAAGCAGGTCCTGACATTTCAAATTGTTGCCTAAAGGAAATAGCATTCTACTTTGAAATTGACATGGTTATATATGTTGCAAGTGGTAAACCAATGTATGTTTCTGTTATATAATGGAGGCAAATGCATGAAAAAAGGGCTGCATAGTCAGTTACACAATTGAAAATTCACAGCATACAACTTAAGTTCATACCTATAAGGTGTTAATAGGCAGATTTATGGATATATACAATAGCAGAATGGTACAGATTATGCTAGGTAGTTGAGGACGTGACAATATGAAATATGTATTGGTGATATAGCATGTCTTACATTATGCAGGTATCTAAACAATAATGTAAAGAGTGGGATATGCGATGGTAAACACACATTATGCACACTCCAATGAGTGGGGAAGGTAAGACAGTAGAAGCTGGGTAAGGGAACATAGTGGTCAAACATGTGGAAGAAGGAAAGGGAAGGAAAGGCCAACAAGAGGGTCAAAGAGGAATTAATATTTATTTTCTTTTTTCTTCTTGATGGAATACACCCCCCCCTCCTATTTTTTTTTTTTGAGGAAATGACTGGTGAGTCACTGTCAGATGCTAGAGGGGAACTGGGAAGGAAGGAAGCACATAACATATAGGACACCACAAAACACAAGTACAGGGTGGTAAAGTACAAAAGGATTGGGTATAGAACACAGACAATAAAATGCAGTAAAATATAGACAGTGCATGAGGGAGCAGGGGATGGCACCAGAAAACATAACAAGGGATTGGTGCAAAATACATATGGAGCACCATGTCAACAAATGAAAAGTAATGCACCAAAGTACAAATCATCATTGCTGTGGTGTTGTCAGCTCTGTGAATGTACCTTACTAGATACAATTACACAAACACACATATGTGAAACTACACATGCCCCAAGTTTTCAGCTCTGGACATGTACACACTAGGTTATAAGTAAGAGCAATCCAGATACGTGTAGGATCAGAATGATACATGTCAAGATAGAACTACCCAGCCTACAGGTAAAAGGCAAATACATTTCCACTAAGCTACTTTGTAGCCATGAAAATTAGTGACATATATAGCAGTGCTCTTGTAAGGTCACAGCAAAATCCTCCTGTTGCAGCAGAGTCATCACTGCATAAACATAAGAAACTGGAAGCATATGACTCTGAAATGATTGAATATCATGGGCCGTTTATGGACAATAATCATCCCTGCTGCATGTCCAACACACCTGTACATGATTGCCATACCTGATATGCTAAAGCTAGTTGTACCAGTACAATATGCACACTGGTACTATAATGGTTCTGTGCACTATGCTAAGTAATAGACCAGTGTAACATGTCCATGCATTTTTATGTGGGCCTACTGCGGCCTCAGCATGGCTGATGTTCAGAAATACTATGATGTGTCACATCTAACACTAAGACTATAGAACAATTCACATGCAGGCCAAATAAGGTCACATGTACCATGTGCATGAGTTATACTCCTCCATAGGTGACCTTTCACAATCAATTTCCTGTCTATAATCTTCACAATCAAAAGAAAGACCTTCCTCTTTGCCTGTATTCTATTTGGTTGGTTCAGCAATAGAGATACTGTCCTTCTTGTCTGATTATGGGAGAGGGATTTGGTTGATATTTTCATGTTAGCAGATAAATGTCCCCAATGTTCATACGATCCCCTCTGCCAGAGGAATGGTCATCTGTTCCTTGCATTGTATATCAAACATTGTGATGGTTCATGAGATCTGAAGTTCTAGCTTTATTCCACTAAAGAAAGCAGCATACTGCAACTATTCCTGTTTAAATGAAGGACTGCAATAAATAACAGACTCGTCTTGATTGCTTGAGTCTTCCATGCATCTTTAACTCATCTGAAGGACTTATAATTTTCCCAACAGAGGTTCAAAAATTGGTTAGAACACCTAGAGCTTCATACAGTCTACTTAAGATTTTTTTTCTCACTGTATCACAATGACAGCCATTGTTATAGGTTATGACTACAGAGGTTCCCTGACCATTCCAAAAATAATCTTTTTTTTGAATATATTTTAACTGATTGGTGCTGTCTCATTTGTTTCTGGAAGTTTACTATAGTCAAAAATTCCTACACTAACTTCACTTTTCCCTGTGCTGTTAACAATGCAAAGCCCATTTAATTTCTGATTTGGCAGCTGCAGGAAGATGATCATTTCATCTATAAAGACTCACACTTAACAAAGGTAATGCTTCTTTGTATAATCTACCTGTGATTTATTTTAGACTATTCTGTATTCTTATTAGTGTAAAAGGACTTCCTTAAGAAATAATATAGAAAACTAATACGGGTCAGTTATTTTAAGAAATGTTATGCCAAAGCATCATCAACATGTCCCTGCTGCAGACATGCTTTTCACCAACCTCCTGTCGAATGCATACAATCTGATAGACCTTATCCTTAAAGGAAAGTGAAACAATCAGGTAGGATGACAGGTGCATGAAATGGCCTAAACAAAAGTACATTAAAATGACAACATACATGATAGCATTGTACATGAAAGAACTGCTACAGAACAAACCTAGTGCAGTACATCTATGTCTTAGCTGACACAGTGTGTAGAAGTCAAACACAGTAATCACATATGTAATGGCTATGCTGTTTCTTGAGGCAAACATTAATAAATGCTGGTAGACCAATTCTACAAATACTTATTTATACAACTCCTATGGTGCTAACAGTGACTGCACTACCAAAAATAAATATGGCCATTGCTGCAGCACAGAATTATAGACTGTATAATTTCAGCTGCCACCTACACTACTGTATCTCTTATCGTGTAACCTCAGTACATAACCAAAATGTTCTGTGAGTTATAAATGATTGTCCCAAAATTCAAAGCTCTAGAGCAAAAAAACAATTGACTTATTAACTTTCTTATTGTTTCTACATGAAAGTCACAGGGGAACAGACATCAGAAATTATTAAATGGGCACGCTGTAGGAACTGTAGCTACATCGCCATGAAAGCAGTCCTTAGTTTTTGAGGAAGGTGGAAATTGTCCACTCTTATTAAGCATCTGTTGGGTTGTTTGTTTATGAATAATAATAATAAATGGCAAACAATGTTGTAGTGAAGGCACTATTGGAGTAATATTGTCCTCCTGGGTGGCATACAGTTTTGTATTTACTTACAAAAACGTTATTATCATATTTATGGGCAAACATAAGCTACATTTTTAAAAAGATTTGACGACAAATATTTAAAAGTACTACAAAGGGATTAGCTCTCCTGGGTTACACAACCTCAAAAATAAGTGTGGCAACAGATTCAATGAAAAGGAAATCTGTTAATGCTGCCTCTACTTGAATAAGCAGGCATGTGTGATTAATTATATGCAGAGGAAAGTTCTTTATGGAAAAAGGCCATTAATGTGTTATCTAGGCAAGAGTATTTTAAAATCTTTGGCTGATCAAGCATAAATCATATTTTGTGCATTTGCTTGAATTCTTGTATCACCACCTCTCAAGATTTGCTCCAGCATCAGCTGCATTTGTATGTAAACTTTTTTTTTTCTCTTTTTTTTGGCTTTTTGCAGGCCTAATGGATCCAATATGCCACTGAGGATTGTTTGTACATCAGACTCCTTTCTGTGATATCTTAGCGCATTTAAAATGCACATGATTCTACTTAGAGCAGATATCACCATAGGTTATTTCACACATCATGACTTCTAAATGCTTTATCCAAATCCCAGCACAAAATCAGTAGGGTACAAGTTTTCATTACTTTCATAAGTCAGTTCTGTAAATACATTTTCTAGTTGGCATCTCAAAACAAGCTTCAACATTTGTCTCATCAGCTGTTGCTTGTCAGTCATATATGATACCTGTACAAGAAAAGAGAAGCAGAAATGTGTTGTACTCGAGAAATGTCTTTCACTGGGGCATTAATGTTCTGGAATAAAATTGTACTAGACAGTTAGAAACTTTGCCATTTTGTTGCGCTTACATATTTTATGAAGGTCATAAAATTTAACACTGGTTTGAATGATTTATCACCTAGAAATCATAGGTTTTAATTCTGTATTCTCAATTGTCATTTCTGTGAAGCAGCTATAAATTCTCTTCAAGACAGCTTTTCTGTTTGTTCAGATTATAACATTATAGTGTAATGGTGGCCATAACAGCATCATAATCTTGTTCAGGCAAACTGGTATGAAAATAAATTAATGAGCAGATATGTTTACCACTGATGCAGCAGTTTTTTTATGACATAGCTGCATTCTGAATTTCATTTAAAGCATGATAAATGCTCTGAAGCTTCAGAAAATTTTGTAAAGAATTTCAGATATGCTATTATTGAGAACTTTATGGCAATCAATCAAGCTATCTATGTATCTATCTATCTGTCTGTCTGCCTGTCTATCCAAGATTCGATCTTCTCAGTTTCAATAATCTGGTCATTCAACCTTGTGACATAGATCAAATGTATTAATTCCTTTAATTTTTATTTCTATTATTAAATGAGTTGTCCATGTCAGGATTAGGTGGTCTCAGCAGTAATAAAACAAACAGCATAGATCTGCCTTTCTTAACAGCAGCAGTAGTCTTTGATTCATCTTGTTGTAGCTCCTTTCATTCCTAAACTGGGAGATCTAGTTTCCCCAAAATATCATGGATCTACCACAGGATGTTTTCCCACTAAGCTGCATGTGGTACACCTTCTGTGAGAGACACTCAGGGGCATCCACACAAAGTGTCCTGACCACCTCAACTGAGTTCTCTCAACAGAAAAGAGGGCTGGTTACAATCATGATCCTCCAGGAATGCTGACCTCATCACTTTATCACAGAGAGTGAGGCTATCTACATTGTCAATGGAACTAATTTCTGTCATTTGTATCTACAGTCTCATTCTTTAAATCACTAGTGTAAGCTAATGAGGGCAGATACGATGAGGACTCATACTGATAAATATATAGCTGGAATATCTCAAACCTCTCTTCTCTGCTACACTCTCATACAAAAGATACAGTGCTGATGATGCTGAAACCATCCAATGGCCAAGCCTATAATCTCCTCTATATTCGCTTGTGATCAAGACCTAAACACACTTAAACTTCTTCAGGAGAGGTATCTGTTCTCAACTTACCTCCACTGAGCAATCTAGTCTTTCCAGAACTAAGCCTCTGATTAGGAGATACCAATATGCATTCCAACTGCTTCATACTAAACAGTTAATAACTCCAGAACACACTGGACATCGTAGTCATTTGGTGGTAAGAAGAGATATCATCAGTAAACTAACCAAATTTGGTTTGTCTCTAAACCTTACCTGCACCATGGTATGTTATGAATGAAAATCACAAATAGGAATGGAGAAAATTCATATTCTTTCTGAAGTATTATGCCCACCTTTAACATTTTCAGTCTAATGCCAGGAATATGGATACATAACTCAGATATGAAATACTGAAACTGAATAGCATGTTAATAGCTGACATGAGATAACATGCTATAGTAACTCTTACCACCACCCAATTTAGGGTACACAGTCATATGTCTTCTCCAGGTCCATAAAACATGTTGGCAATATTGGAAAACTTCATTGACCCCTGCACCATCCTTTTAAGGTCAAAGAGGTGTCCCAGTGCTCCATTTTTACACTGAGCTAATCGAAGGAAGGACACTCAGCAAACTCGGAGCTATAATATATAACATTAAGTATCCTGTTTTTTGTTTATTTTGTTCTTTATTTCTTTGTTATTTATAGCACTTTGTGTACTGTGTATTTTTTCTAGCTAGTTTCACTGTGTGTGAGGTATTAACTGGAAATTGTCCACTCTTATTAAGCATCTGTAGGGTTGTTTGATTATGATAACTTGTTGCAGTTAAACACTTTTTTCTAGTGGCTCCTTTAGCTGTTTAAAACTTTCATTTAAAGGCTCACTGCTGCTTTTCAGCTGTGAGTAACATTTCTGCAGTTTGTTCTAAGTAGTGGGGATATTTGTAGCATTTCCATATTCAGGCTTGTATTTGGGCCTAGTGTTTGTGGAGGCTGTGTGTCTGAGCACATAATTCAGGGACATCTTGTTTTAGCCAAAGCCATCAGGCATTTCAGTGAGAGAGAATTGTTTGAGGTCATTGGCTGACTGAGGTCTCCTGGGCTACAACTTAGACTAAGCACCTCATTGGTTCTTTTGAGATTTCTTTCTTACAAAGCTGTCTCAGGTTTCAACTTTCTGTTACCTAAGAAGCTCAGTTGTGAGTGTTCTGCCATTTTACACTAAGCTAATCGAAGGAAGGACACTCAGCAAACTCGGAGCTATAATATATAACATTAAGTATCCTGTTTTTTGTTTATTTTGTTCTTTATTTCTTTGTTATTTATAGCACTTTGTGTACTGTGTATTTTTTCTAGCTAGTTTCACTGTGTGTGAGGTATTAACTGGAAATTGTCCACTCTTATTAAGCATCTGTTGGGTTCTTTGTTTATGATAACTTGTTGCAGTTAAACCCTTTTTTCTAGTGGCTCCTTTAGCTGTTTAAAACTTTAATTTAAAGGCTCACTGCTGCTTTTCAGCTGTGAGTAACATTTCTGCAGTTTGTTTCCCAGCCTCCCTCCCTGTTGGTATAGTGTTTTCATAGTTGGTGGCTTTGCAGTTGCCCGCCCCTAGTGTAAATTTGATCTGGGACCCTCCTCCTAGTCTAGTGTCATTACCTCATTCTACCCAGTACAGGGAGAGCATTTGAAAAGGCCAATCAGCTTAGTTTCTGCTACTCCTTTCTCTCTCTCTTTCCTTTCTCTATTTCCACAAAAAAAAAAAAAAAAAAAAAATATCTGCTTTTACTGTATTTGTGTTTTATCCTACTTTATTTTGCTTTTGCGTCATCTCAAAAGTACTCAGTTGTATTTATTACTGCTTGCTGTAACTCATTCTAAGCCTTTTAGTTTAAGCACCTGGGCTTCAGACGAGTTTTACATTAAGAAGGTTTGTGGTCTGCACTGTAGTGGCAGAACAGGTAGCTTACATCCTTCTAAGTTGGGAACTGCTGATTGAGGGCTCAGTGTCTGTTATTCTAAAAGTTTATTAATTCTGGTTTAAGCACTTGGGCTTGAGGCCAGTTATTTTACATTAAGAGGGTGCATGTTCTGCACTCTTGTGGAAGGAGAGGCTGGAGTCTGTCCTTCTGAGCTGGGAATTTCTGTTTAAAGGCTTATAGTGCCTGCATATTTGAACTGCTTCTTACTGAAATTGGTACACCTTGTTTGCTGTAGCATAGACTAGATCCAGGACTGCAGAATCTAGCTTTGTTTGTATAACTTGAGCACTAATTCAGGCATTCTTTAATGTATTCAGTTGTATTTATTACTGCTTGGTAGTAACTTGATTAAAGTGTAGCTATCATTTCTAAGTCTTTTGGATTAAGCACTTGGGCTTCAGACCAGTTGTTTTACGTTAGGAAGGTTTGTGGCCTGCACTGTGGTGGCAAGACAGGTAGCTTACAGCCTTCTAAGTTGGGAACTGCTGATTGAGGGCTCAGTGTCTGTTATTCTAAAAGTGTATTGATTCTGGTTTAAGCACTTGGGCTTCAGGCCAGTTATTTTACATTAAGAAGGATCGCGGTCTGCACTCTTGTGGAAGGAGAGGCTGGACTCTGCCCTTCTGAGCTGGGAATTTCTGGTTAAAGGCTTATAATGCCTGCATATTCTAACTGTTTCTTACTGAAATTGGTACACCTTGTTTGCTGTAGCATAGACTAGATCCAGGCCTGCTGAATCTAGCTTTGTTTGTATGCTTGTTGTTTGTTTATTTCGCTGAAATGTTAATTCCACCTAAAATGCGGCCTTTTAGCACTTCTGTGGATCCCTAGTGATATCTGCATTGCTTACTGTACTTATTTCCTTGTTTCACTTGAAAGAAAGTTACTGTTTTTCGTTTTTGCATTTAAGTTACCTGTAACACATTGCATTTAAGTTACCTGGCACTTGCTCACTAAAGCAATTATATAAGTCAGCTCTAAAAAATTAAAAACCCTACACCCTCACAACTTCCCCTTGAGTACCTTGTTCCCCATTGGCCCTTTTTTCAATTATAAAGGAATTCCCAATACTATTCTAGCATTTCCAAAGGTCAGTTGTCAATCTCCTCTCTTGTCCAGCTGGTGAATCTGGGAATCTTGAGGCAATGTTACAACTGCCTCATGTACACAGACAACCCTCTCCTCCTCCCAACAAATTCCAACACATGTGAGAGATGCAACCATATAGCCAAACTGGAGGCTAAGCTCTCTCAACTCAGTACTGGCGTAACCAGTCAGGAGGAGAAGGAAACCACACTCACTACAATTCCAGTCTCACATAGACCTACCAAGACAACAAACCAAACACATAAACACACAAAAACATACTCAGAGACTCTAAATAAAAATCTGCCTAAGCAGCAGAGACCTCCAAAGCAGACACCCAAGCAACCGCTACCCCAAAACAAAACATGTGCAACACATAGCTCACAAAGCCAGTGTGCCGAACAGTCACAGCCCTGCTAAACAACACACCTGATACACTTGTAATAGGTGACTCTATCATCAGGCACACTGACGTCCCGCTCACCAGGCTGAACAAGGAGAAGGTCACGGTGAGCTGCCTGTCGGGCGCTAGGATCCGCCACATAACACAAGAACTCAGGTTACTCCAAGGCAAGTACAAATATGACTCAGTCATTGTCCATGCTGGTGTGAATGACCTGAGACGTACCTCCCTGGACTACATGAAAAGAGACATAGAGGAGCTCTCTGAGCATCTAGCCCAGGCCGGTATGACCCTGACCTTGAGTAGCATCTTACCCTCACCAAGAATGATGCCACAATATGAAGACAAGATGATCAATTTCAACAATTGGCTTAAGTATTGGTGTCATTCAAAGGGGATCCAATGCCTGTCAGCCTGGGATGACATGCTCGACAAGCCACGATGCTTCACTAGGGACGGCTTGCACCTGTCACCCCTGGGCTTTTGCTTATTGGCAAAGGCTCTTGCTACTCCCATAGTGCCTTTTTTAGGCAAGACTCAAAAGACAAACCCACCTCCATAGGTATCACAAGGGTTAATAAACTAAGAGTAATGCTACTCAACGCCAGAAGTCTAAACCTCAAGATGCACACACTTGAAACTCTCCTTAGCATGGAGAACATCGATATCTGTGCAGTAACAGAAACCTGGTTCAAGGCTCCCGAGAGCACCCCAGCACTACCAGGTTATACCTCATACCATGCTTTTCAGCCCCAAAACTTGGACCGAACCACAAAAGGAGGGGGGAGTATCAATATTCGTCAAAGATACCCACACCTCCAGGTTGGTGGCACAGCATGAAGCATCAGAGACTATCCATGTGCAACTAACAGTGGGTAAAACTGCCTTCCAGTTTATAGCCTGCTACAGACCACCCTCCCAAACACAGGAACCCCTCTCAGCCTTCCTGAGAATACTAGAAAATATGAAGGTCTCTCCAAACACCATTATATTGGGCGACTTCAACTACCCAAACATAGACTGGGAGCATTACTCTAGCTCTAACACCCTAGCCCAAAGGTTCCTAGAATTTATAAACTCAAATGCTATGGAACAACTTGTTACCACTCCCACAAGAGGGGAAAACATACTGGACCTGATCATCACCAACATGGGGACACTATGCTCCAGACCAGAAGTGTATCCCTCACTGGTAAGATCAGACCATAAACTAATCTCACTGGATATTTACATCCTGACCCCACCCCCTGCCCAGAAAACCACAGTGAAAAACTTCTCTAAAGCAAATTTCACATGCCTCAAAACCAAGGCGGAATTCTTCAAAGCCCCCAGGCCTGTGGAAAATATGGCCAAGACCGCAGAATCCTTTAGAAACGCATTCTAGGAACATCTTCAGGAATGCATGGATCATGCAATCCCAAATAAAACCAAGACCCAATCCTCCAAAGGCAGACATCCTGTCTGGTGGACCCCAGCCATAAACAAACTATACAATAGAAGAGGAAGCTATTACATGATAGAGCAAAATCCCAAAAAGGGAAGGCATCTCTGATCAGTATTAACAAAAAACTACGGGCACTCATAAAATCGTCTAAGGCCAGCTTCGAGAGAAAAATTGCACAGGACACTAAGGATAATCACAAGGCTTTCTTTAGTTATGTTAGGAACCTGGGTGGGAATTCCCAGATATGCTCAGAATTAGTCCAAAATGACAAAAAATACACCGAGCCCACAGACATTGCCAACATCGTAGCTGACAGGTTCAGTGCAAACTCCCCCCCCCCACCAAAAGGGCAAATATCTATCCCAACAGAGTGCTGCCCCCCTGACATCTCAGATGCTCAGGTAAGAGCCGCCCTCTCCAAAGCATAAAACACAGCATCAATGGGACCAGATGGTGCACCGGGCTGCGTCCTCCATGAACTCCAAGAAGAGCTAAACCCAAACATAAAACTACTGTTCAATCTTAGCCTTACTACGGGATATGAACCCAAAGAGTGGCGTATAGCAACAGTGGTCCCTCTCCACAAAGGTGGTGCCTCAATGGATCCTGGAAACTATCGCCCCATAAGCCTGACAAACTTGGTCTGCAAAGCTATGGAAAGGACCATCATGTACCTCATAAATAAAGATATTGGGGACCTACAGACACTGGATCCTACCCAGTTTGGCTTTGTTAAGGGCAGATCCTGCCTTTTAAACCTGGTTGATTTCTTTGAAACAGTCACCAAGGCCATTGACGAGGGGAAGGTGGTCCACAGAGCCTACCTGGACCTCACAAAAGCCTTTGATACAATACCCCACTCGGGCATTATAGATAAGCTCACCAGCTTAAATATAAACCCCTGTGTCACTTGATGGGTTGCAAACTGGCTCAAGGACAGAACCCACATGGTTAGAATTGCTGGAGCCATGTCAGACTCCAAACCAGTTAGAAGTGGCGTCCCACAAGGCTCAGTCCTGGGACCTCTCTTGTTCGGTATATATTTCTCGGCGGTACAGGCCAACATGGAAGGACTGTTGCTGACCAAGTTCGCAGATGACTGCAAACTGGGCGCCATAATCAACTCTCCAGCCGACACAAGCATCCTACAAAAGGGCCTCATAGAAACAGACAACTGGTGCCAGAGCCATGGCCTCAAGCTAAATGCCAAAAAGTGTATAGTCATCCCCTTTGGCAAAAACAAACTGCCCGCAAATTACCACATAGGTGGTAATCCATTAAGTACAGAAGAAGTCATTAGGGACCTGGGGACCCAAGTTGATAGCAATCTCTCATTTGACAACCACGTGGCCAAAGTGGTTAGAAAAACATTTTATATAGCCCACCTAATCATGAAGGGATTCACATCTAGATCAGGGGAGGTCATCGTGCCTCTTTACTCATCCCTCATCAGGCCCATAATTGAGTACAATGCCCCTTTTGGGATG
Source organism: Protopterus annectens (assembly GCF_019279795.1). Lineage (NCBI taxonomy): Eukaryota > Metazoa > Chordata > Ceratodontiformes > Protopteridae > Protopterus > Protopterus annectens. Next base: position 1,933,025,513 of record NC_056726.1, read on the forward strand.
TACCTTACCAGACACCTGCAGCAACTGGAAAGACCCCAAAAGTACCTCACCAAGAGGATCAAAGGGCTCAAACAGATGCCATACGCTGCCCAGTTAAAGAAACTCCAGCTCTATTCAGTGGCATACCGTCTGCTCAGAGGCGATCTGTGCCTGACGTATAAAGCCATGTCCAACCCGGAATTAATGGGCATGCTACACCTCAGAAAATCCAAATCCCATCGAGCTATGCACTCGAGAGACTTGAACCTCAGCACTGAAATAAATAGGACATGCTGGAGGGACAGATTCATAACCCAGAGGCTCCCTTCACTCTGGAATAAAATCCCAGTCCAGGTTAGGCAGAGTCCCACATTGACTCTCTTCAAGAGTAATCTTGATGAGTGGATGGGAGATCATAGGTTTACCCCGGCTATCACTTCTGTGTCACTGTTAGACAGAGGCACAGTATACTAACCACAAAAAAAGGCATAGCAAAATTAATTTAAAATGGGTGGCGAAAGCCAACCACACTCTGGCTAGGCTTATAAATGCCCTAGGGCAGATAGCCTAGTATGAACCTATGAACCTATGAACCTATGCCTAAGGCAGAATCTGAATTTTATAGTGGATTTAGCTTCTTTTTTCAACATCCTGGCATTTGCTTTTTCTACAGAGGATCACGACTATGATATCACTATCAGTAAAATGCATACTTGTTTCCTCCTTTTAGAAGGTGGGGAACCCTTCCCCACTGTACCAGTCTAGAGTGAACATCCCAGCTTTCAAGAAAAGTACTGAAAGTCATATTAATTATGACAATTAAATAATATCCAGCAACCTCAGTTCTTCCAGTCAGATCTCATCCACATCTGTAACATTGTTACCACTGAACGGTTTAATTACCACAGTAATCTCATCTGTCAAAATGGATCCAGTTCCACTGTTTGCTTCAGATATTGCTTTCTCCAAGGAATGTTTGTCCATTAGATTCTTAAAGTCCTGAAAATGATCCTTCTACCTCATAACAAAGTCCCATATGAGGTGACACTTCTCCAGCCTTTTGAGAATGATTTGGTGACTATCCCAACTCAGTCTGAGTCACAGGATAGTTTTCTATTTTCCAAGTAGTCAAAAAAGCTATCCCTCATGGTCTTGCCAAAATCCTCTCAATGCTGATCCTTTCCTTTGATGTATTTTGCATCTGCTTTTTTATCTCTCTCTGGCTTGATACTTTTGATACTTACCAAGGAGCCAGTACTTAAACTAATTGTATAAACTACAAGTCCAAATATTAGCACAGATGTGCCTTCATGTAATTTTCTGGATGCCAAAGAACATTGCTGACTTGAGGTTTTTAAGTATCTGAAATTAAAACATTCAAACAATTCATTTATGCTCTTATAAGCTAGCATAACATACAGTTTACTCTTCCTGTATTCATTTGCTGTTTAATTGCTTCTGCATAATGTTCTTTTCTCATAATGACCAGAAGATCCCTTTTGTTTGCCTTCATATATCCCAAACTCTTGATATGCAGTGGTTGTTGAACATCTTTTAAACATAGTTGTTAAAATGTGCAGATACTTCTTAACTGTTCCTATGACTTTATTGAACAAAAATAGGGATTTATAGGTTAATGAAAGTGATCACTGTCACATCTGATGTTTAATGCACTTTGTTTTGTTATACCTCCTGAGGAAAGTAACTGTCAATGAGAAAGAGGTCACAAAGAAAAAAAAATATTTAACAAAATGTAATAGTTTACTGGATATGGTATTAAACAATAATTTCTTTTTGTTTGAGAATAAAAATTGCAGAGCTAATGGGCATAGCTATGTGTGCAGTAATGGCATCCAGCTAGATGTAAATATAATGACTGCAGAAGGAGAAAACAGAGCAGTTCTTAAAACAGATTATTTACTTCTTGTTTTGAAATACAGTAGTAGAATTCTTTCGAGTACATCAATAGTTTCCTTATTTTTTTAAGATTTTGGATGAATGCCCATAAAGGCAACACAGAGTGTTTTGGATTTAATGATTTCTAAGGATGTAGGCACAGGTAAAATATGAACAAAAGTTTTTGAGAAGAAAGTAACTAGTTAGATATATATCTGTACTAAAATTGAACCAAATACTAAAATATTAACATTTACAAAATTGACAAAAAAAATGTTGATTTTGCAAATTTCAGCATGCCACTATGCATGAGCTGATCAACAATCTTGTTGCATGCAAAGCATAACATTAAAAATTATAACAAAATATCATTTTTTCCAGGGGGAAGCTTCCCTACATGCCTATACCCCCTGATAATTATATCACACTTGTCGGTCATTTGTTTAATCGACCAAATTTTATCAACAATGCAAATGCTGATGTGCTAAGCAACAACCTCAGTGCATCCAAAATTCTGTTTAAAAAGAATATAATTTTTGAACTGGGGCAAGCCACCCTACACCCCCCATGGGAAGGGGGTGCTGCTTCCCTTCACCCATTGCTAATTATATATATTAACTCTGAGCTCACACAATCCTTGGGAAGGGGCCCAATCTGGGGATTTTTGATGTCACACACCCATCCATCACCTATCTTGTGGACCAAACTGTGTTGACAAAACAGATATTTGTGAGATTCATTGATTTTATGCACCCAGATATGCATACATATATATATATTTTTTTTTTCTTGTTTTCTATTATAACAGTACACACCTTGGATGGCAGGAGACAATTGCAGTAATAAAATTGGTTGCATGAATTTCTGGGATAACTGCTACCTTGCAGGACTGTATGCGGTCAATAAGTGAACAAAGGCAGATGTTGCTAAACAAAAATATCCAAGAACACTACTGATATAAGTTAACAAGGAAAGGTAGATTTTTAGAAACCTATCACTGAAGGAACTGCGGAAAGAGGGAAAAGTAATTCAATCCAGAAAGCAGATTACAATGGTTCTGGAGTATTCAGTGGCTAGTTACAAAATTAAGAATGCATTTGCAATCCATGAAGACTATAAAATTTTAAGCGAGAAATCAGCTTTATAGGAAGTTGTTGGATCTGCATCAGCATTTACTCACAAGAAAAGCAATAAAGAGTTTGTTGCAAGGGTCACAGTCAAAAGAAAAAAAAAACGAGGAACATCAAAAGAATCAAATGAGGAAAGTTACTTTTCCGTCTGTTTTTTTTTTTTTTTTTTGTAGTCATCACAATTACACTCCAAACAGTCTTTACTTTGTGCAGGAAGGACAAGACAGAATCTTTAGCACAAATGAGGATCATACTCGTTTCACTGAAAAAGTTGTTTATGTTGCTCATTGTGATGTCTGTTTTGCGTTTTATGTTGATGGACTGTTAGGAAATTGCCATTGTGAGTTATACACCATCTATAAGCAATCTAACCCTCTGCTGAATGGCAAAGCCATGAAGGCAAATCAATACATTAAATCCAAAAGGACAAAAACATAAACCACAAATTTGTCCTCCACATCCTTTTATACACTAAGTCTATGTTTGCTCCAACTCAATCAAAGGAGGAATCTCCCAAAGGAAGGTAATCTCTGTCGGTGTACAATGAGAAATCTCCCAAAGGAAGGGAATCCCTGCTGGTGTACAATGAGAAATCACCCCTGCAGTGATATCCTATGGAAAAAAACAATCATGATTGTGTTCCTTGGAATTTTGTGTTTTACGCATTTGAAGAACACATAATTTCTCTACAGCCTCATGTGGAAATAGCAGCATTCAAAACAAGAATACTAACAACTCTTCTGAAAGATGTTGAGAAATATACGAAATAGAAAAACATTTTTTTTTTGTGCTAGAAAAAGTATAACTAAATGAAAAAAAATGGGTGATCCTGGCATTCTATTAAAAAGGAAAGAAATGCAGTGGCAGCTGAGGTCAGTGTCATATTTTCTGTTTGTTGTGAATAAGGTGGTTAGTATCAAACCAGAGATAAAAGCATAGGTTTATGGTGAAATAAGTCTCATGCATTCTTTGTATGTTAGAATGTTCAGTGATTGATTTTAGTAAGATGAGTTATTATATGATGCATTTTAAACTTATTTAAATTTGACTTTTTTTAAAAGCGTATTAGTCTGCTAAATTCCTTGTGGAAATTAAAGGCTTATTCAGTGGAATAAAGAGATTTGCTTTTAGTTTGGTGAGGCTTCACTTGTGCCATGGCTCAGACTGTTCATTAACCAGAGACACAGGTACAGCAGTCTCTATGCACGATTTCCATGTTCATACAGTGTTTCTATGAACAATTCTGCATAGACTGTTATGAACTCAGGGTTAGACAAGGCATTGAATTTTGACAAACTGTTGCTTAATAGCATGAAACTGGAACAGGTTGTGCTGGGTTTTTCCAAAATTATTTTTATTACAAAGGAGATAGCTTTGTGATCCAGCCTCACAAGCGAGGACATGATATGGGAGGGAGGAGTGTTTGAACCTGTAACTGAACAAGGGCATCCATGTTAATAAAATCACAGAAATGTTGTGCCCGTAAGTTGAGGCAGTGCATGTTTCCCAGTCTATAGAGGGGTAATTAAGGTCTCCTATGAATAGTGTGTTTGGTTGGATGGATAGTGTCTATAGTAGGTGTAGATAAGAGCTGTAAGATTCTTGTGACATAGATTTTGACCTATAGCTTCCTAAGATATAGTAAGAGACTTTCGCAAGGGTGAGTTGCACCTGGATGAACTGCAGAGTATCATTTTTTAACTAACCTTGAGTTATACTTGCTGCTAATATAGATTGAGACACTTCCACCTTTTGACCCTGTCTGTGCAGATGACAGTTTAAATGTCTGGAAGGCACTGTAGTCTTACACTGCTGGAGTACTTTCTGCAGAATTAAATCATGTCTCAGCAATGGGACAAATGTCTACATTCTGCAGAGTGAAGAGAGCTTGTAGGGTGTGAAGTTTCTTGTTAAGAGCTCCTAGCATTGCGCAATAACATCTTTATGTTCCTTTGAGTTTTATTTGCTATGCCAGTTGGTTTGTCATTTTGGCATTGTCTAAAAATGGCTAGAAGGGGGTGGATAAAGTTTTATCCAAAATCCGGAAGCCCAGGGGAGACAGGTGCAGGCCATCTTTGACAAAGCAAGGTGGTCTGTTGACCACATCCTCCCAGGCTGACAGATACTGAGTACCCTGGAATGATACCAGAAACTAAGTCAGTTGTTGAAGTCAATCATATTTTATTTATACTGTGGCATCATCCTTGGTGAAGGTAGAATGCTGATCAACACAAGGCACATACCAAAGACATATTTTCAGAGAGGTCCATAATATCTCTCTTCATATTTTCTAGAGAGGTATATTTTAGGTGATTTAAACCCACAAGGACTATGATAGAATCATACTGGTACCTGTGGTGCAAAGACATAAGTGCATATTTAACTGAGTGGACCCCGGCTCCAGATAAGCAACTGTCAGTAATCTTCTCCTTCTCCAGTCTGGTAAGTGATGCACCTGTGTGACATACAATGGAGTGCCATATGACAACAGTCTTGTATCAGTTGTTTTCCTACCTTATGGGGTTTATTTTTGGGGGTTCATTGGGTGTAGGTCTATGTGTGTTGTTTGATGCTATTTTTGGTGTGTGCTTTAGATATTGCTGTGGATAGGTATTGCTGTTACCATGCAAAGGTGGTCTTTAAGGTTTGGGAAGATTGCTTTTTAGTGTCTCAACATAAGATGGTACATGTGTATTGTGGACACTATGTGTGGTGGATATATTGTGCATGTCCCTGACAACCTTGTTTGTAAACGAGATTTTTGCCAACAAGGAAGCTTTGTATATATATCTCTCACATACTGTGCTGATTTCTTTAAGGAGTAAAAACTTGTCTGTGAGCATGAAAAAAATGTTACATTGTCTCTGGATGTCCATATCTCCAAGCTGGCTACAGAAATATTTAAAAATTGCATATCCATGTAGTAAGGACCAGTATTAGGATGGGTTATTAGAATGTGAGGACTAGGTTTTACAAAGGGCTCCTAGGGTGGTCTCTAGGGTTAGGGATTAGGGGTTAGAGTTAAATAATGCTAGGATATGGTATTAGTGCTATACACATGAGATAGCTGTTCTAAGTTAAACTCTACACAATTCTTCACTACTTTCTCTCTCTCTCTCTCTATATATATATATATATATATATATATATAAATACATATATATATATATATATATATATATATATATAGAGAGAGAGAGAGAGAGAGAGAGAGAGATGTACTACTGATTTGAAATTGCAATTACTATCCCTTAGCCTCTGTAACAGAATATAAAATTGGTTCTTCTTCTGGCATGTGACTGTGACATCACTGTCCCATCATTTCCAGAACATCCATAATTTTTAAGACACACTCCTATCAGAGTTTGTACTAGGTTCTGATCATTAAGCATATTGTTATTATCCATAGTCACCTATTCAGAATTTATATATTGTAACAAGAATCCCCAGAACATCTCCTTACCTTTGGTCATTGAGTCATGTCAGATGGAAACTTATAACTTGCTTTCAGTTGACCTGTTTTTTTAGCTCATTATCAGTGTTGCCACAGAGGAGACTATTCCTGTCCAGCTTCATACACCCACTGACTTTCTTCCACAGCCTCTCTCTCTCACTTTACTCTCTCTCGCAAAAGGCATGTGAAAAAACACAAGCAGAACAAAAATGTCTTTTGAGCAGGAAATCAGTAAGTCATGACCAAGGCAAACCATACCATCCTTATATACCTTTCACTCCATACCAGATTCAGCCTACTTCCTTTCCCCATTTACACAAACATCTCTTCACCTTGCTATGGCATTCATGTAACCTTCTCCTTGATTTCATCCACAGTTCCTCCCTTTGTTCCTCATGCCATTTCACCACAAAATTCATTATGAACGTTCAGGACTCTCCATATTTTCTTCAGCTGTTCAGAGTCTTTAAGTGAAAACCTGCACATTATACTCTGGTATATGTCTCTTTTCTGTCTGTTTTCACTAGAGTAAGGCCTTCTGCTATATAAGCATTGTTAACACCCAATAATTCCGTGTACATTTTTATCTTCAGTCATAACGTAGGTTTACCCCGGGAATCATCTCTGTGTCACTGCTGGACAGAGGCACAACAAACTAATGGGCACAGTATTTTTTCATATAAGGGGTGGCGTAAGCCACAAAAATTTGTGCTAGGCTTATAAATGCCTTAGGGCAGATAGCCTAGTATAAACCTATGAACCTATGAACCTATGAACATCAGCTTGGCCATCTTTTAGACTGCCTCCTCCAAATGCCTACACCACAAAAGCCTTTGCTTCTTCATGACACTTGGCATAGTCCCATAATCTCTCGATGATGTCATCCATCATTAGTGTCCACTAATCCCATCCACCACATATTAATTCTTCTTATCATATTACCATAAATACTGATTGCATCTTCCAAAATACAAGTGCATTCTTGTCTTCAAACTGTAATAATCATTCCCAGTTGTGGCATTGTTTCATCTGCCAATTGTACTGGTATTGTAATCAGAGGTTATCTTATGCATGTGTTGAATGTTTGCTCTGTCATTTACTGTATATCACTGTACATGTTCTTGTCACATTTTTAAATTAGGTGGTTTGTGTGTCTTCTATGTCATGGTTCATAGCTGAAGGTGGTCCCAGGTCACCTATATGATTAATAAAGAATAAATGAATAAATATATATGCCCAGTATGTTTACTGTCTCCAAACCATCTACAAAGTCACTGGGAACAGTAGTCTCACAGCAGTCTCTTCCTTCTACAAATTCCAAAAGGCTGAGAAATCCTGAATTACTTTCCATAAATTCTGAATTTCAAGACTTTTACTATTTCAATTGAAAATGTAAGCTGATATCAAAATGTTCCCTGTCAAACTAATCACTATTTACACCAGAAGCTCCTCAGTTTGACAATGAAATAGCTTGTCTTACCACTGTTTGTCAGGCACATGATGTTGTCAGCTCTGTTTACCTGTCAGTACAGGTATGGTGTTTCAGCTACTGCTTCCTCTACCCATCGTTCCATAAATTCAACCAGTCTATTATTTATTACTGGTAATGCCTATTGCAACTGCAATACTTTATGCTATCCTTCCCTGGATATAAAGGAATTTTATATTTTTGCCACTATGCTAAACAGTACTCAGCAACTCAAACCCCTTCACCACTTCAGCCAAAACACTGCACTGTACCTGTCTGCACTACTTTCTCTGACTGACTTCTCATCCTAAAATGTCAGCGACTGGGCACAGAGCTCTAAGTCTTCTTAAACTAGATTGTCATCCTCACAGCCAGCAGAACAGCACCTGCCAGTCAACTGAACACTTAACTGGTACCTTCTCAAAGGACCACCTGAAGGATACCTGTTGCTTTCTATTAGACAGTCTTTCGTTCTAGAAGAGGACACTGCCATTAACACATAGCTTACTAAAGTACCTATGAAATAATCCCACACTATGAAGTGTGATGGTTACTTATTTTGATACGTTTATTGTCTCAGTCCGTAACTCTTCAAGCTCAGTAGTCATGGCCTTGTCTGGAATTATTTCTGCCAGTCCAGTTGCTCTCATGTTTATTCACTGTGATCTGTTTTTCAAGTAATCATTTTTCATTTGTTTTTGCAAGACATGGCTCTCCAAGCAGACAGTATCTCTCTCTCTCTCTCTCTCTCTCTCTCTTGATCTTGCTCTAACTCAGCACTTAGTTTTTCATTCTGATTAAATGATTGTGTTTTTCATTTGTAACTACAAAACAGTCAGTTTTTACTGATTTTTTTCATTAGTCGTGTAAGTACCCCCCTCCTTCATCACTATGGAAAGCTCTAAAATAATACAACCTTATCATTTGAGGTAGCTTCTTGGACTTTTTCTTTTAGAAAAAAATCCACATCATTTGCAATACTGTTTAGAATTATACTTTCCTCTCTTTTGTAAAATCACTAAAATTTTTCTCTGTCACATCTGGGCTCAGAGTTAACCACAATCTTGATGGATAGACTACACCTCTTCAATTGTATACAAGAACAGGTAAACGCAAAGTGTCTGTGATTTATTTCAAAGAGTAAAGGAATGACAAAGGAATGTTTCAACTGTAAAGGACAACTCTTAGTTGCGAATTACTAATAATCATTGTACCTTGTTTTCTTCATGTCAACAGTTCCTTTAAAGAATTTTTCATATATCTGTTCATAATCTACAGAAGTAAACCAGTATCCTTCCAGGATAATCCAATCAATTTTGGAGGTGGTAAGCAGGGGCATAGTCGGGAGCACACATTTGCTAAATTATCCTATGCCAGTATGTCTGCAATGAGGCAGAGACATATGAATAAGACTTGGTTGTCCATCTCTGTTAAACTATGGAGTTTACTGGTTCCACAGCAAATTCCATGGTACAGGATAAAATATTTTTGTGCATACTGGCTATAGCATTGAAGGAGATTACAAGGAATTGGAATCAGATTGCTTCCTCTGGTATTGTCCTGTAGTGCCAACTATTATGTCAAGGTTTCTTGACATAGATAAATACATCTTTGTATGATAATATTAATGCAAAACCTAGCACTTTATTGTCAAGAATGTGCTTGTATGTGGATAACATTATACATAGGTAGGTACTCAAAAAAATAAATTATACGTAAGTCACCTTAGTGTAATTTCATTCATGCACATGGAATTATGTGAAGATTTTACAACTGATTAGCTTTTTTATAATGTCATGCGTCTGATGTACACACAGGTTCTTTTTTATCTTTTGCAATTTTGCCTTATAAGCCAGTAAGTGATGTGATAAGAGCTATCTGTGGTGTGTGTTTGACAGTTTTTGTTTGATAACTTAACCTTTGCTCACTATCCAATCATATCCATGCATCCACAACCTTTTTTTCCCATTTTTACTCATGGCGTCGGGGTGTCACATCAACAGTGACAATCACCTAGAGACAAAGTTTACACTGTTGGTAGGGTAGCCCTGCCATGATAGTTCTTCCACACCACACTCACACCTATGGTCAAGTTAGAGTGTCCAGTCCACCTACTACTTGTCTTTGGAATATGGGAAGAAAACCGGATCACCCAGAGGTAACTCTCTCACACACAGGGAGAACATGCATCCTCCACACATAAGGCACCTCAATCAACAATCAAACTTGGGAACCATTGCCGTGAGTTGACAATGCTATCTGGAGCCCCCTTCTCCCATCTTATATTATGTTATTATACAGCTTTTAATGTGTGAAGGCACTGAATAACTCTGTGCAGGCAGTGTGAGGCTCTGCATATGGCTAGCTGCACATTATGCAGTGAATTGCATTCTAATAAGACAATACCAGAGTCCTTCACCTAAGTTTCCGCACCTCTTTCTGCCAGTAAATATTCTCTTTGGAGGGTGAATAGGAAATGCAAAGTCCCTTGATGGTGGTGCTATACATGTTGGTTTGACCATTATAATAGCATAAATGTGTCAATATGATGTGCACTCTCTTACTTATCTAAATATGACAGTGGTTGCATGGTCCAATGCGGTTGTGTAGTTAGGCTTTACTTTTCAAAGTTTACTAAAATAAATGCTCTGTCTTCTGTCCTACTGATAGGCTATGTTGCTGATTGAAGAAACCTGTACCACATGTTTTTGCATGATATTATTTTGTGAAATATATATTTAGACCTCCAGAAAAAAAAACACTGTCATCAAGTATAGAGTATCCTCATCTCCTTCTTCCAGATGCTATTAATATGCCATTGCTTGGGTGCTCACAGACCATTAATTGATGCTTGAGCCACTGATAGTGTTACATCTGACTCCTTTTCTTGAATATTATATTGCATGCAACAGTTATTCATCCTCATTGCATGGCTACCCATGTCCTAACCTCTGCATCCTTCATTGCATCCATGTATTGTTCTGCATGCCATGGGTTAAAAATAAATATGGTGTCTTTCCATTGAGTATTATGATATAGCTAGCAGGCTTCTCAGCTAACAAACACCACTTCAGGATACTGTATACTTTCCTTAGCCCACCATGTCTGGCTATGAGTCCTGTTGTATCTCTCCTCAGCATATTGTTGGTGATGACGGATAAGGGTTATTAGCTGGTGCTGTATGGATAAGCTATGCTACATTAACTGCACATGTACGGTAAATACAAAAGGCATATATTGCAATCAGATATGTGTTTCTGTTACTGAATCATTACCATACATTTACATAGTAAGGACACTTATTTTTCTATATATATATAGATATATATATATATAGATATATATATATATATATATATATATATATATATATATACACACACACACACACACACACACACACACACACACACACACACACACACACACACACACACATATATAGATGTTAATCATCTACCACAAGTGGGCAACACAGGTCTTCACACTGTATTTATTTATGTATTTATTTATTTATTTATTTATTTATTTATTTATGTTTACTTACTGGGGAAGTGCACTGATCAATGTTGACCAATTTTAGGCTCATCCTGGATGAAATGCAAAGCATTATACATAGAAAACTGCATATACATTCCAGTGCTTGTATGATCAAGCAGAGTATAATTTGCTTTATATCAATTAGATCTAAAGTGGGTCAATCAATCTTCTGTGTCCTTGAGAGGAGAAGAGATGATAGATTAGGTGATGTGCCCTGTGTTCAAGCATGAAGATTTGGCTTGGATGAAGAAGTGCCTTTTGAGTTGCATTCTGAGTTTGAAATAAGTGTTGATTTCCTTAATGCTGATAGGAAGAGCTTGCCAAAACGTAGGTGCCTGAGAGGAGAAAGCATGTGCAGTTTTGTTGAGTTTGGTTCTTCGGGTGATGAGAGTTGGCCTGGCTTGAGATTATTTTCTCAGTTTGTATGAGGAGGTCTAGCTGCAAGGCGGAGTAAAATGTGTGGAGTGGGGGGTTTGTAGAGCTGTGATCCTAAAAGTAGGTTAGATATTTGTCTTACACTTAGCCATTTGGCCTTTTTAGGATGATACAGTGATGGTCACAGAGAGGTACTTGAAAAATATATTCATGACATTGATGATACTTCAGTCTACAATGTGTAGGAACTGGAGTGTTGATCTCTATGAAACTCTTCATGTTTACATATACATCTCCTCAGCACATACTGAAGGAATCAGATTGCTCTGCCACCCCATGGTTTCATTTCTCACAATCAAATATTGATTTTCATTTTAGTATCTCAATTGCCTGAAACTGATCAAATCAGCGTATCCTATAACTAAAAAGATCAACTCTACTTGACTCCAAGTAGACTATTCTCTATCTATTAAACCTAGCACTTGCTCCTACAGTACTTATTACCTTGATACGGCACTCTTGTCATAGATAGTACCCCAAAAAGGCAACCCCCCATTTCTCGGTCACCCACGTCCCCCGGAATCTTTTGTTACAATTGCCTCATGTACACAGACAACCCTTTCCTCCTCCTCATGCCACAAACACAAATCTGGAGGCTGAGCTCTCAACATAGGACTGGCAAGACCAGTCAGGAGGAGAAGGTTACCACACACTATAGACCCAGTCTCACATAGTACCATTACAACCTCAAATCATACACATAAACACACAAAGACATACTCGGAGGCTCTGATCAAAAATCTACCAAAACAGCAGAGGCCACCAAAGCAGACACCCAAACAACCACCACCTCAGAACACAACACCCGCAACACATAGACCTCACAGTCAGAGTGTCAAACAGTCACAGCCCTTAAGGCCAAACACAATGCCAGACACACTAGTCATTGGTGACTCCATAGTCAGACACACTGATGTCCCGCTCACCAGACTGAGTAAGGAGAAGGTCACAGTAAGCTGCCTGTCAGGCGCTAGAATCCGCCACATAACGCAAGCACTCAGGTCTCTCAACAGCAGGTACAAATATGACTCAGTCATTGTCCACGCTGGTGTAAACGACCTGAGACGCACCTCCTTGGACTACATGAAAAGAGACATTGAGGAGCTCTCTGATTATGTAGCCCAGGCAGGTATGACCCTGACCTTGAGCAGTATCCTACCTTCACCAAGAATGATGCCACAATACAGAGATAAGATGATCAGCTTTAACAATTGGCTTAAACACTGGTGTCATTCAAAGGGGATCCAGTATCTGTCTGCCTGGGATGACATGCTGGACAAGCCACGCTGCCGCAAGGGACGGCTTGCACCTGTCACCCTGGGATTCCGGATATTGGCAAAGGCTCTTGCCACCCCCATAGTGCCTTTTTAGGCAAGGCTCAAATTCTAAACCTACCACCCTAGAACACAAAAAGGAAAAACTAAGGGTAATGCTGCTCAATGCCAGAAGTCTAAATCTCAAAATGCACGCACTCGAGGCCCTTCTCAGTATGGAGAACATCGATGTCTGTGCTGTGACAGAAACCTGGTTCAAGGCTCCTGAGAGCACCCCAGCTATCAGGTTTTACCTCATATCATGCGTTCGGCCCCAAAATCCGGACAATACCAAGAAAGGAGGGGGTATCCATATTCATCAAGGACACCCACACCTCAAGACTGGTGGCAACGCACGATGCATCGGAGACCATCCAGGTGCAATTAACCATAGGCAAGACTGCTCTGCAAATTGTAGCATGTTACAGGCCACCCTCACAAACTCAGGAAACTCACATGGCCTTCCTGAAAACACTAGAAGGGATAAATGTATCACCAAACACCATCATACTAGGTGACTTCAATTACCCTAATATAGACTGGGAACACTACTCAAGCCCAAACACCCTAGCCCAAAAGTTCCTGGAATTCATAAACTCAAATGCCATGGAACAACTAGTCACCATCCCCACAAGAGGAGATAACATACTTGATCTCATCATCACGAACATGGGAGCACAATGTTCAACATCGGAAGTATACCCCTCACTGGTGAGATCAGATCACAAACTAATCTCGCTGGAGGTCCTCATCCCAACCCCACCTGAAATAAAAAAGACCACAGTAAAGAACTTCTCAAAAGCCAACTTCACACTTCTAAAGACTAGTGTGGTCTCCTTTCAGGCCCCCGCGCCGGCGGAAAACAATACTCAAGCCGCTGAATCACTTACAGACGCCTTCTACCAGCACCTGCAGGACTGCATGGATAAGGCAATCCCAAGCAAAACAAAGACTCTTTGTACCAAAGGCAAGCGTCCAGTCTGGTGGACCCCAGCCATAAACAAACTCTACAACAAAAGGAGGAAGCTACTACAAGATAGAGCAAAATCCTTAAAAGGTAAGACACCCTTGATCACTATAAGTAAAAAACTAAGAGCTCTCATAAAATCATCCAAAGCCAATTTCGAGAGAAAAATAGCTAAAGACTCAAAAGACAATCATAAGGCCTTCTTTAGCTATGTTAGAAACCTAGGAGGAAACTCCCAGATATGATCAGAACTAGTTCAAAATGATGTGAAGATTACTGATCCTACAGACATTGCCAACATACTGGCTGACAGGTTCAGTGCAAACTTCTCCCCTCCCCAAAAGGAGAGATATCTATACCAAATGAGTGCAGCCCCCAAACATCTCCAGCGCCCAAGTGAGAACTGCTCTCTCCAAAGCAAAAACACAGCATCCATGGGACCCGATGGTGTCCCCGGCTGTGTGCTCCACAAACTCAATGAGGAATTAAACCCACAGCTAGGACAGCTGTTTAATCAAAGTCTTACCTCTGGATACGTACCCAGGAGTGGCGCACTGCAACTGTGGTCCCACTTCACAATCGCCGTGCCTCCACAGACCCTGGTAATTACCGCCCATTAGCTTGACAAGCCTTATCTGCAAAGCCATGGAGAGGATCATAATGGACCTCATAAATAAAGACATAGGGAATTTGCAGACTTTGGATCCAACCCAGTTTGGCTTTGTCAAAGGCAGATCATGCCTTTTAAACTTGGTTGACTTTTTGAAACAGTCACCAAAGCCATTGATGAGGAAAGGCAGTCCATACAGCCTACCTCGATCTGGCTAAGGCCTTCGATACAATACCCCACTCGGGTATCATTGAAAAACTCATCAGCTTAAATGTTAACCCATACATCACAAGATGGGTTGCAAACTGGCTGAGTGACAAAACCCACAGGGTCAGAGTTGCTGGCGCCATGTCAGACTCAAAGCCTGTCACAAGTGGTGTCCCACAGGGCTCAGTCCTGGGCCCACTCTTGTTTGGCATCTACTTTTCCAAGAACAAGCAAAGACAGGAGGGTTATGGCTGACAAAGTTTGCAGATGACTGCAAACTGGGCGCCATAGTAGAAAACACATCTGACACAGATATCCTTCAGAAGGGTCTCACAGAAATGGATAACTGGTGCCAGAGCCACGGCCTAAAGTTAAATGCCAAAAAATGCATAGTCATACCCTTCGGGAAAAACAAGGTTACCCCTAGCTATCAAATAGGTGGCAATCCACTGAGCACAGAAGAAGTTATCAGGGACCTGGGGACCCAGGTTGATAGTAGTCTGTCATTCGACACCCATGTAGCTAAAGTAGTTAGGAAGTCCTTCTACATTGCCCACCTTATCATGAAGGGATTCTCATCTAGATCAAGGGAGGTCATAGTCTCCCTTTACTCATCACTCATCAGACCAATGATTGAGTACAATGCCCCATTCGGAATGTATCTGACCCGACACTTGCAGCAGCTGGAGAGGCCACAAAAGTTCCTCACCAAAAGGATAAAGGGTCTCAAAAATCTGTCCTATGCTGCCCGACTGAAAGAACTCCAGCTCTATTCAGTCGCACCGCTTGCTCAGAGGTGACCTTTGCCTAACATACAAGGCCATGTCAAACCCAGATTTGATGAATATGCTTCACCTCAAAAATCTAGATCCATCAGAGCCACAAGGGCGGAGACTTAAACCTCGACACGGCTATTAATAGGACGTGCTGGAGGGATAGATTCATCACCCAAAGACTCCCTATGCTGTGGAACAAAATCCCGGTACATGTGAGGCAGAGCACCTCGCTGGCCTTGTTCAAGAGAAATCTTGACCAATGGATGGGAGATCGCAGATATACCCCAGGAATTACCTCAGTGTCACTGCTCGACAGAGGCACAGCAAAATAATGGGTATAGTTCCCCATACTAAAGGGGTGGCGTAAGCCACAAAACAATGGGCTAGGCTTATAAATGCCCTCGGGCAGATAGCCTAGTATGAACCTATGAACCTATCAATGTTGACCAATTTTAGGCTCATCCTGGATGAAATGCAAAGCATTATACAAACAAATAGCACAGAAATGTAAACAATAACATAACAGTTCAGACTAATTACATAGAAAAAAACTGCATATACATTCCAGTGAGCAAGCACAGTGCAATGTATGATCAAGCAGAGTATAATTTGCTTTATATCAATTAGGATCTAAAGTGGGTCAATCTTCGGTGAATCTTGAGAGAGGAGAAGAGACTTGAAAAGGAGATAGATTAGGTGATGTGCCCTGTGTTCAAGCATGAAGATTTGGCTTGGATGAAGAAGTGCCTTTTGAGTTGCATTCTGAGTTTGAAATAAGTGTTGATTTCCTTAATGCTGATAGGAAGAGCTTGCCAAAACGTAGGTGCCTGAGAGGAGAAAGCATGTGCAGTTTTGTTGAGTTTGGTTCTTCGGGTGATGAGAGTTGGCCTGGCTTGAGATTATTTTCTCAGTTTGTATGAGGAGGTCTAGCTGCAAGGTGGAGTAAATGTGTGGAGTGGGGAGGGGTTTGTAGAGCTGTGATCCTAAAAGTAGGTTAGATATTTGTCTTACACTTAGCCATTTGGCCTTTTTAGGATGATACAGTGATGGTCACAGAGAGGTACTTGAAAAATGTATTCATGACACTGATGATACTTCAGTCTACAATGTGTAGGAACTGGAGTGTTGATCTCTATGAAACTCTTCATGTTTACATATACATCTCCTCAGCACATACTGAAGGAATCAGATTGCTACGTCACCCCATGGTTTCATTTCACAATCTCGAAATATTGAAATTTTGAATTTTAGTATCTCAAGACTAAAGTGTCGAAAGTGCAGTTGCCTGAAACTGCATATGACCGAACTTGGAAATGTTGAATCCGCAGTTGTGGTGGTTAGCTAAGTGACATGTGGTTTACTGTGTCTGTAAGGTGCGGTGTGCTTTAGGATATGGGGATGGCTGCTGATGTATGGTTATAGCTAGAGATTCAAGTAAGTGCTTTTTTTAAGGGTTTTGGGTATGGATTTCAGTATATGTGAGTGCGTTGGGAAGATTTAGGTGTAGGTTATGGTTGGTAGGTAAGAGTGTGAGTGTGTAAGTGTTGAAAGTGGTGGTGTTTATACATATGTAATTTGTGTTTGTGCAACGGAAATGTAAAGTGTGCAGCAGTCAGTTTAGTGTCTTTTTCTTTTTATCGCGACCTCAGAGTTTGTATATATAAGTAGCGGGGGTGTGGAGAGCGCATATTTAGGATAGTTGGGTTTGATTTGTATGTGTGTGTGTGTGTGTGTGTGTGTGCGCTTGTATGTTTTGTTGGTTTGTTGTAATGTGGGGAGGATGGTGTATGCGTGCTTGCTTGTGTGGTGGAGGGTGTATTTTTAATTAGAGCATCACATACTAAAAGTTCAATATTCTGAAGTTTCAGTATTGTGATGTTCATAGGTAGGTACTAGGCTGTCTGCCCAAGGGCATTTATAAGCCTAGCCAGAGTGTGTCAGCTTTCGCCGCCCCATTGATTAATTAACTGAGCCTCTGTCAAAAAGAGCCAATGAAGTGATCCCATGGGTATATTTTCTGTTACCCATCCACTCGTCAAGGTTTATCTTGAAGAGTGTTAGTGAGGGGCTCTGCCTAATGCAGCTAGGAATTTTGTTCCAAAGCATGGGGAGTCTCTGTGACAGGAATCTATCCCACCAGCATGTTCTATTTATTGTTGCGGTGAGGTTTAGCTCACTAGAGCGAGTTGCTCACAGTGACTTGGATTTCTTTAGGTGGAGCATGTCCATCAATTCTGAGTTGGACATGGCTTTGTAAGTCAGGCCGAAATCATCTCTGAGTAAGCGATATGCCACTGAGTACAGCCAGAGTTTTTCCAGTTTGCCTGCATATGACATATGTTTGAGACCAGTAATGCTCTTGGTGAGGTACTTTTGTGGCCTTTCCAGCTGCTAGAAGTGTCTTGTGAGGTACATCCCAAATGAGGCATTGTACTCTATGATGGGTCTGATGAGTGATGAGTAGAGGGGCACTATAACCTCTTTATTTCAAGATGCAAATCCTTTAGTAATTAGATGGGCTACATAGAAGGATTTCCTAACTACTTTGGCAAGATGATTGTCAAAGGAGAGATTACTATCTACCTGGGTCCCCAGATCTCTTATTACCTCTTCTGTATTAAGGGGGCTTCCACCTATTTGGTAATTCATGGGTGTTTTTTTTTTCCCACATGGGATGACTATTCATTTTTTGGCATTTAGCTTGAGATAATGACTTTGACACCAGGTGTCTGTCTCAGTAAGGCCCCTTTGGAGAATGTCCGTGTCAGCCGGAGAGTCAGTTATGGCGCCCAGTTTGCAGTCATTGGTGAACTTGGTTAGCCATAGTTCTCCTGTGTTTGCCTGTACTTCTGAGAAGTATATGCCAAACAGTAGGGGTCCCAAGACTGAGCCTTTTGGGACACCACTTGTTACGGGTTTAGAGTCAGACCTGGAGCCCGCTATTCTTACCGTGTGAGTTCTGTCTGTAAGCCAATTGGCAACCCATCTCGTGATGTAGGGGTTTATGTTCAGGCTGGTGAGTTTTTCTATAATTCCCGAGTGGGGAATGGTATCAAAAGCCTTGGCAAGGTCAAGGTAGGCTGTGTGAACCACCTTCCCTCATCTATGGCCTTGGTGACTGTTTCAATGAAGTCAACTAGGTTTAGTAGGCATGATCTGCCTTTAACAAAGCCAAACTGGGTCATGTCAAGTGTTTGGAGGTTCCCAATGTCTTTGTTAATGAGTTCCATGATGATGCGCTCCATAGCCTTGCAGACCAGGCTAGTCAGGTTTATGGGGAGATAGTCACCAGGGTCAGTTGTGGCCCCTCCTTTGTGAAGCGGAATAACCATTGCTGTACGCCATTCTATGAGCACATAGCCTGTGGAGAGGCTGAGGTTGAACAGTGTGTTTAGGTAGGGGATTAATTCATTCTGTAGTTCATGCAAGACATTGCCTGGGACACCATCTGGCCCAATTGGTGGTGTGCATTTGGCTTTTGAAAGGACTGTTTTCACCTGTGTGTCTGTGATTTCTGGGACGCTACACTTTTCCGACATTGTTCTGGGCCCTTTTGGGGGTGAAAGGGGGGTGAAGTTTGCACTGAATCTATCTGCCAGGATGCTGGCAATATCAGTGGGTTCAGTATATTTTGTGCTATTTTGCATTTTTTGTTCGGTTTTATGGAGTTTCGTGATTTTGTGGTTTCGGTACTTTCGTCTTGAGATACTGAAATTCACAATTTCAGTATTTCGAGATTGTAAAGTGAATCCCACCCCATACACTGTCTTCATGGTGTTTTTTTAATCTGGTGTTGCAAAGTGTATCTGGGGAATGCATTCAATATTCTTGATGCAGAAAAATGCAGTATATGCCATTATATGTCATGCAAAGGACTCTGAAAACTACATTTTGACCTTTGGCTCTTGCTGGATATGCAGTTATATGATTAATTTGGAGTCAAATCCTGACAGCACATGTCATAAATGCATGGATTTGTGAGAGGAATTGAACTTGGTCAAGTGTGCATCACCTTCCACCCACTATATTCATCCTGTCCGCCAATGCTATTCCATAAATAATTTACACACCACCATCCAAGGTTTACCTACTGTCTACCTCTTTGTGTAAAATATATGCAGCACTGTATGATTTAAAACTGTATCTGTTATGCCATCTTACAGAGCTCAACATTTGCATGCAGTTTAATGGCACCTTTGTTTGCATTGCAGTTCTCATCATTAAAGTTATTCCATGGTTCAATAACCTTGTGAAATCCTGAACTATTCTGGTACCTTCCCTTGCTTCCATCGTACTTGAATCACGGCTATATTGCACATGATGCAACTCTGACAGGCAGTTCACCAAGGGCTCAGTTATACTTTACATTTGTTGCAGGCAACATGAAGGATTAAGAGTTTTGTTCACCAGTTAATATTCTTTATAATATAGGGAGCAAGAAGATTAGCCAATTATATCAGGAAACGTCAGTATGTCAGTGCTAAAACGTTATGAGCATATACATGTTTTTGATGGAATAGTGTACTATTTTGTTGTATTTATGAGCTGGGTATTTTAAAATAACTGAAACATATTGATATTTTTTGCATTAAAGGTCAGCTTATTCATACTACACTGTGTATGTTAATAAAGTAATATTGAAACATAATGATTTGTCAGACCTTGAATGACTTTCTCTATCTGTTAGCTATTTGATATGATTTTAGTCTCAAACTCCTTATTGTGATAGCACAGCTAGGCAATTACTGTAGTACTAAGATGGCCTGGATATAATGTTGAGAAAATAAATAAGGCGTATGTTTACAGGTGACAACGGAAGACTCTTTGTGAACTGGTATTAATCTTCATAAATATTCATTCATAATTATTTTTTCATAGTAGACAACAAGATCATTACTCAAAACAGGACATGTGGCTTAGTTTACCTAACTTTAAATTTAATAAATAACACAAATTAATTTTTTTCAAATGCATTGTGTTATCCAGTTTGTGATAATACAGTACTATGTAAAAGCAACCTATTCCTTATGTGTTATTTAATGCATTGTGTATTATTTATTAATTTGTGTTTTGTCAAACAGATTAGCCCTACTGGGATCAAGCTGATTTTAGTGGGGACCTGAGAGAGAAAGTCTCCAAATTACAAAACAAAAGTTTAATTTACAGAACAAAGTAAACTATAAATATTTCTACTGCTGTGATATAAGCAGTAATATGAATTATACCTCTTTCACTTATGTCTCTGGTGTTCCTTCACCCCTTTTAACACATATAACACCGCATAATGTGTAAATTCTAAGATGTATTAGTTCACATTACAAAATAGGGGGTATGCATACTATGTCCAAGACTACCATGTGCTAGAGTATTTCCTTTTCTACAACAAATGGTAATCTGAAAATAAATGTTAGTAGAGGGTAATCCCCTTACATTTGTGGGTGTAGTTAAAAACAATTTTAAAGGACAATGGTGATTGTCAACCTTTGCTGCTGCTGTGTATTTTCAGACTCCTAGAACTTCCAGTTATGAGTGTTAGAGTTACAGGAGGGAGTTCTATAATAACCACATTGGGGTTCTCCATTTCTTTTATTGATAAAATGATGCACTACACATAGTAACTTACTTTTTTATTTATCTCAGTTTTCTTATACATAATTTACAGTCACTGATGAGAGCAGATAATAAAAGCAACAACAACAAAAAAAAAACACTATCTGCACATGCATTCTCAACCTCATTCTGCAGAAATGCAGAAGACTGCAGGTTTTGCTCTGAGTAAGAAGAGAAGTCGGGAACATGCTCACTTTGGTTACGGTAGCATTTTTATTTACTTACTACGAAATTATATATAGGATATTGAAAACAGCTTCTTTTGAAAGAAAAAAAAATGAAACCATAAGGGTTTAAAGTAAGCCATGAAAAAATATATCTTCTATTATTATAACATATTTTTTCAATAAAAACAGAAAAGATCTAATTGCTCAATCACCAGCATGCACACACACACACACACACACACACACACACACACACACACACACACACGCACGCACGTACAGACAGACAGACAGATAGATAGACAGATAGACAGATAGATAAGATAGATCTGATTCAGCTCTTGACTTATAAAATCCTGTCTTCTACCTTCATACAGCTAGGGCATATCTGGTCCATTACAGGTGGTACTAAGTCAAAATCATGCATGTGTCATTATTGTCCTTACAAAACTTCCAGCCATTGCAGACTGTTTTGCAGTGGCAAACAAATTACTTTGAAAGCAGCTATATTTCACAGAAAAATTGTCAGTAACAAAAGAAAATTCTACATCAGTTACTATCTTTATAACTGAGCTTAGTTAGACTGCTGCTAAAAGTACAATGTCTCAGTTATTTTAGAACAAGTTTTAGTTGCTGTTTTGTGACATATTTAAGAACTTGCTGCTATTTTATGTATATAACACTGGAGAAATATTTTGATTAAAATTTAAAATAAAAACATCTTGATTAAAAAGAAGCTTCAGTTCTTTCACAGTTAAATAACTGCTGTAGTAGTAACAACTATATTCTAGTTTTCTGAAGGAGCAATTCACAACGAAGCAATGCAGCCAATACACTTTACATTTATAGAGATATGTCTGCATCTCTCATTACATAATGCATGATGTATTTCTACAAAATCATTAAAGCTAATAAAAAATATCACAACCTCCCT
This sequence comes from Protopterus annectens, assembly GCF_019279795.1. Classification (NCBI taxonomy): domain Eukaryota; kingdom Metazoa; phylum Chordata; order Ceratodontiformes; family Protopteridae; genus Protopterus; species Protopterus annectens. The sequence continues at coordinate 1,933,047,999 of NC_056726.1, forward strand.
GGCAATCAGAAGGCATATTTTATTGCTTTTGGTCTTGCATTCTAACTAGACGCATTTGTACGTGAGCACACAAGGATATCTGGCTCTGCAGTCAATGTGAACAGATGTAAGTATCAGCACAATCTGTCTTTTCTTGTAGCTTTGGGATTAATCTAGAAGGAAAAAGAGATAGCACAGAATGTACAAACTGAGTCACAACCTAAGGTAATATCCTACGTGGTCATCAGGGTCTCATTCTAATGAGTGCCTGCTGGAAGCCTCAGAGAAAACATTTTTATAGCTATAAATGTGCAATACATGACAGTACATGGCACTATTTCCCAAATGTATCAATGAATAGGTTTATGGGAACAAACAAGATTACACACCCCAGGATGCTACAAAATGTTCACTTATCTGTGCTTGGAAGTATGATGCAATAGCTCAAGTAAGGAATTTTGAAAGATTATTTAGAGGGTATATTGATTCCTGCTGCACTCTCCTTGATACTGCATGAACTAAGTTACTTTGCTAGACCACAGCTAGTGAACACATGTGAAAATACACAGCTGTATCTAGTATATCTTATTTCATTTCCAAAACAGGCATAAAATGATTTAGTAGACTGTCTGTGATCCTGATAAACACGTAGTGCAGTGTTATTCTTCACTGACATAGATAAAAGTAGGCATACTAGTAGCAATATAGTAATAATTAAATGCAAAACAGAGGCTGCTTGGTTATTTACCTTCCACCAGAGGTCCTGAAGAAAGATTTACTCAAAGAGACAATGGGGAGGTCCTGATTCAAGTGATGAAGGAAGGAAGGCTGTTTGAAGGAAGATGACTCAGGACAGTCACTAAAATTTCATAACTTTTCCAAACATTATGTAACCTTTGAGGACAGTATGATAAGTATGATACCCTCTTCTTCAACAACCGATATTATGAAGTTTATACATTATTTTTTTTTTATTTCAAATATATTATCCATTGCAATTCTGGGATTCAAGGAAAAAAGTATGACCTAATAGAAATATACTGAGAGACAAAGAGAAAAGGGAAAGACAGCACTGAAACTGAGGAGTTCTGCTTCCCATCAGTAATGAAACTGTGGAGTTAAGAAAACAACAGAAATCAATATCTGGAAGATAATACTCTTTATTCCACATGTAGGCTTGAATTAAATCATTAGAAAAGGGACTTAACGAGCTTTAAGAATCACTTGAACTACAGCAGAAAGGACATAGGGGGTGGTACTACAGCTGCACTGTCAGAGGACAGAAGATTACCATTAAGGTAGGTATATATATATATATCTATATATATATATATATATATATATATATATATATATATATATATATATATATACATATATGGGTCTACTTTGAAACATCTGAAAGCCATAACATCTCATTTCATAACATTGAGACCATAAGATCTAAAACCCAAAACATCTAAAACCCATAACATTGCATTTCATAATATCTAACACTACAAATCACAAGAAAATAACATCCCCTCCACATATAACAAAACCAAACTACCAAACACACTTTTTACTACATTTCTGCAGGGGGTTAAGCCCCCCTGCACCCCCCATGTGTGGGGGGGGCTATGCCTCCTATACCTCCCGTAAATTAAATATACCAACTCCAAGATTGCACTACAGTGGGAAAAAGTTAATTTCCTAACCCCACTGTATCAAGCCCCCCTGCAGAAACATAGTAAAAAGTATGTTTGGTAGTTTGGTGTCATTATACGCCATTATATGTGGAGGGGATGTTATTTTCTTGTGATTTCTACTATTAGATATTATGAAATTCCATGTTACGGGTTTTAGATGTTTTAGTCTCAATGTTATGAAATTAGATATTATGGGTTTGTTTTGAAGGACACACACACACACACACACACACACACACACACACACACACACACACACATGCATATATATATATATATATATATATATATATATATATTTACATACAGACCTGCACCTACACACACACACACACACACACACACACACACACACACACACACGCATGCACGCACGCACACACACACACACACACACACACACACACACACACACACACACACACACATATTTTAATCATCAGTTCAAATAGTTTAGTAAAAAAGAGAACACAAGCATTATGTTAAGAGTGTGAGCAGGAAGTTTAATATGATTGCATCTAATTACTTGAAACAACCACATCTACTGTGGGGCACAACACAAACCAGAATCATCACACAACAATCTTTGCAAGAGATTATATATGAGAGAATGTAGAAGAAATGTTCACTTCTTACAGCAGATGTGTGGCAGCCATAAACAGTGAACAAGTTCAGAATGGAAAAGATAGGTGTTACTCATTCTAAATTTTAAGAGAAGGGCTTGTTTTGCTGTGGTATGATGAAAGACAACAGTGGTCTACTCATCTGTTTATTGGAGAAAGTGACTACTGATTGGGTAGAAAATTGTACATGAAATTAAAATGGAGTCTTATTATTATATATTGCATATCTAAGATAACTAAGATGGGTACCATTTGGTGCTCTCCATTGGTGGAAGTGTGTGAATATTTACAGTTGGTAAACCAGTGCTTCTTTTTATTTCATACAAAAGAGATTATGGTTAATTTTACCTCAATATAGGAAGAGAAGTCAGAATGGTAGACATTCTGAATGGACTTTGTAATGACAGTGAATGAAATATTAGGGATATTGATTGCCCATTATAGTCTACATATTGCCACAGTTATGCAATAGTTGCTAGATTAAACCATGGCTAGAGAATGAACTGCACAATATATGCTGGCAGTACCAAGGTCAAATAGTTCAGTGATGGTAAACACATTCTTATATGTAAGATGGAGACGTAGGTGAACCAAGATGTGCCAGGAGTGTGGGGTGGGGTAGGATGTCAAGACAGATCCAAACATAGGAAGAAAGAGAACATCCTGGTGATCATCTGCCATTTTTTTAATGGAAGGCTGTAAGTGCAAAATGAGCTGTGCTTGGCTGTCCAGTAAGTATGGAACTTTAAGCAGGGAGTCCAGGACAAATGGTGCTCCAAAATGTGTCTGTTTTTTTTTTTTGTATTATTCAGCTAGGAGGAAGTGACTAGTTCATAGGAGGAGGAAGAAGCGAGGTGATGCTTGGAGAAGAAGAAGGCAAAGTATGAAGGTATTTGGTGATAAGAAAAGAATGAGGCAAAGACAAGAATGTGTGGCAAGAGTAAAAGGTGAAAGCTGTAATGTCAAGGCTTTTGAAGTGAAATAAAACACTCATTTTTTGTGAGGTGGAAAGGAGGCAGATGCTGCTAGTATGGACATTCCCTATATAAACAAATTTTAAGGACAAATGATTTGGACTTATACAATTTTTGGTACTAAGACAGTGTATAAGAAAGCTATAAGGGGAGGATATGGCCCATGGGGGGGGCAATAGATTCATTTTCATTCATGAAAGCTCTTTGGCTGTGATTCAAAGAGGAGTTGCACAATTTCTGAATTGGTCAAATAAATTGATTCTTGGGTCAAGGCTGATACAAGTATAATCCAAGCAATGTTAGTATATAGCACAATAAGTATGTGAAAGTAGTGTATTGTTGATGTTTTCTATCTCACTGATAGTTATAGTAAAGTATATTTTGCACTCTAGTGAATCACTTAGATAGGCCAAATAAGTCTAAATGGGGGACGAAAAGGGGGTTATTCTGTTTAGTTGATATTTAAAATAATGGTGGCAAATCAATGTGATTTCAGTTTAATCTAATATATTTGTACATTAATGAAGGGTGTGTAATTATGAATAGTTAAGAGACAAGTATTATATGTTGTCGATTACAGTGTAGTTAAGATACTACTAAATGCAAGCTAAGGCACAAAGGTAAAACTGCATCATTCTATTTCATAGTGGCTTTATTACACAACAATGATGAGGATTTTTGAAAAGGCAAGATGAGGAGATGCAAGTCATGAAGATATTTAATGAAGGAGGCATTAATTGGTGATGTAAGAAGATTGGAGCAGAATGATGAATTAATTAAGGATCCATGAGGAGACAATGCCAAAGGAGGAGTATTCAGGTGTCTGTTAAGGTGGATGACAGGCAGAAATTTTGACCTAGGCTTTTCATCGGGAATTGTTGCACCCATGTTTCATGTCCAAAGACCCTTGGCTCTCAGTTTCTTATTTCCTTAGTAGCAAAAGATACATCAAGTAGACAAGTGGATGGAGGAGAGGCAGTTGGAAGAAGTGGCTGGGTTAATAAACCAATAAGGAAACATATGTTGAGTAGAGTGTAAAGAGAAGGAATACATAGAGGATTCTTATAGGAATTTAGGCTTTCTAAGAGAATTAAAGGGAAAATACAGAGGAAATTATACAAATGGGTGGGTGTGGAGAAGAGGGGAATTTGTCTATTTTTTAATTATATTATTTTATTTTATTTTATTTTCAATTGCATACCACAAACAGTATAATAATAAGCATAAGAAAGCACAGATGTGCTAATCATATTGACCAAAATATTTAAATAGCTTAATTGAGCATATGATAGCCATCAAAAAGATGATAAAATAGTAACTACATAACATTTATAAAAAAATCTTTATCAAATTGAGCAAAAATAACTGCTAGCATACTAAGTGATTCAATTAAAAAAGGAAAGAAAGTAGATTTATAGAAACTAACCAGAAGGTTATTTAAATTATTTACATGACCCAGATCACCTTACTCAATAAATCTAAGAAAGAAATTTCAGCACTACAAAAATTAAAAGTGACAGTTTGGACTGCATTTTATATAATTACTATATAAATACTAACTAGCAAGCTTACGTTAACTTTTGCATAGTTTTAACAATCAAAACATGATATACCTGTCAGACTAAAGAGAAGTCCAACACTTCCATATACTTCCCCCAGCTTGCTTGAAAACTCTGTACTCAATGCTTCCTATTGGCCAAACTGAGTTCTGTGAGGTCAATCCCATGGATTATGTCAATACTCAACTATCATGGGAGAGTTGATGTCCTTTCATTGATGAGTAACAACATTTTTTGCAGCCAGGAGCAGGATTTGAAGGAATTTCAGGGATTGTAAATCAGTTAAAACTCCCAACACTGCCATATTTCTTTTCTGCTCTTGTGACAAGGAATATGTCTTACCTACTTGAGAACCAGAAGGCTTTCCAAAAAGGCTGTAGCTTATGATACTCCCATATAATATGTGACAAGAATGCCTCTTTTACGGCTGGTAGACATCTTCAGCATTATGGATACCCTACCATGCCTCATTGATATAACAAATCTGGGGTAATAAAAAAAGTGACAAAGACATTTCTCTGAAAACAGTCTCCATCTGGGAGAATGAGTATTTGCCCATGGGGCCTTAAGAAAGCTTACAAGACTGTTATCATCCAGTACCTTACCCCCACTTCTATGGTATTTTATTTTGAAATCATCAATCAGATGAGAATAAATTGTAAGTAGGTCTGCATATATATCAAAAATACTGATGGTGATAAGAGTAGCCATGTCTCTTTTAGCCAGAATTAACTTAATAAGGGTGGAATTCAGCAGTTACATTAGATGACTGGAGCTAGAACCTTCACCCAATACAGAGGTTAGCTGATCATTAAAAAGTAGATGATGACTTGGCATAGAATAGTCCATAGTTAACGTAATAAAAGATTTCTCGCCCATCTAAGAAAAAAGCTGGAAAATGTAAAGAAGCCCCTTTGCAACCATGATGAAACTGAAAAATAAAATGGCAGCATTTATTAAAAATAAGATTAGCTTCAAAAGAAAAGAGTAAGAAGGTTAAAATATATTAGAAATGCCCCAACATACTGGGTCCAAATATTGCAAGGTGCCTACCTCTTACCATGGGTGCCAATAATTGTGGCGTATAGTAAAAAGTTTTTTCCACAACAGGAACACTAGAAATAGAAAAAGCCTAAAGGGTGAGGAGAATGATCTCTTGGAATGATTATAACCATTAAGGTGGAGTTCCAGAAGTAGACATGTTTTTCAAAACAAACCCAGTACAGTTGTACTACAAGCTATTAATATGGTGGGAAGTCTAATCTCACCATTTTTCAAGAACTTTAACAGAAATACAGAGCACTCCTTAGGGACACAAGGTGAGCAAAGACATTTTAATATATACTTATGCCAGTTCTTAATAGTTGTTACCTGTAAATATAACAGGAGTCCCTGTATAACATAAGAGAGTTTAGCATATAATATCAGTTAATCATTTGCAGTTTAATGTCAAAAGAGACAGATCACTCAGTCCATTCACATATGAACATTATCAACTAATCACTGAAGCTTTTGCAAATTTAAGTCCCGCGTGGCCAATGAGGTAGGAGCCAAAAGACTGGATCTATGTCAGATTATCAAAGTTCCGAAACTTTGAAATTCATATGGCCGATACCATATGATCAAAGTTTTGGAACTTTGGACAGTAAAAAAAAAAAAAAATCAATTTTTCATGTTTTTGCCCTGCACCCCCCACCCCCCCTGCTAATAAAATATACCACCCCCAGATTGCATTACATTGCGGAAAGGGGTAAATTCCTGTTCTGTGCTGCACCACAATCTTCATTCAAAATGTTCAAAGTTTCAAAACTTCGATCATATGGTCCCAGCCATATGACTAGAAGTTTTGAAACTTTGATAATGTGAATGGGACATAAAAGAACACACAAATAAGTAAAATAAGGGGATTAACTGTAAATTCATAATTATCCAGTTGCATTAGAGTTAATTGTGTATTAAATACAAGTAGAATGGATTTTGTAGGATTAACTTTATAATTCAACATATGATGCCAATCCATTAGTATATGCCAAACTAATGGGAGAGTCTGCTGTAGATTATTTAACAGCACTGATATGTCATCAGCAAATAATAATAAAATCCTACTACAGAGATATGGGATGGTAGCTTTATCTTCAAGGGTCTGTATTTCTTCTCAGAGGTGAATTTTTAAAGGTTCAATGACTAATTTAAAAATAAGTGGGGCTAAAAGACAACCCTGTCTCACTCCCCTAACTATAAAAAAGGCTTGGATGCATAGGGTCCTACTTTTACAGTTACAGAATAACCTTTGTAAAGAGTTCAAATTAAGTTCACAAAAGAAAGAAGGGACTGAGCAAGCCTATAATATCTTATATAGATACTGCCAACTAAAAGTGTCAAAAGCTTTTTCATTGTCCACCAACAGCACCCCTAGTGGAACTTTTTGGATCGTACCTTGTTCCATCCATTGGGCACTATTAATATGTTTTGCCATGGATATCTGTTTTGACAAATCTGATCTGATTTGAATGGATTACACAATGGTCAAAGGAGCTACTCTTAAGGACCAAATCCCACAAAAATGTTAAAATCCACATTTATAAAAGAGATTGGACAGCAGTGCTCTGGTTTGGATGGATTTTTGTCTAGCTTCAGTACAGCAAGTACCCTGGAGTACTGCCAAGATGGAGGGATTTGTGACCTGATAATGCCAGATACACATTGCACAACATTCCTGATGCACTAGGACACAAAGCTTTATAAAACCCCGCAGGAAGGCAATCTGACCCTGGTGCTTTATTTACTTTTAACTGCTTCATAGCCAAAATAATGTTTGACTTGGTCCCATGATGATCAAGAAAATCATGCTGTTTAGGTGTCAAGTTGGGAAGAGGAAACGTGGGACTAAATTCCCTTTGTTCAGAAAGAATTTCTCCAAAAATACTCTGGAAAACATTTTTGAAAACTTCCAGTGTTTTAGCTCAAGACACACATATATATGAGGTTGTAAGATCCCAGAAAAGAATGGGAACAGATCTCCTGAACTAGTCTTCACTTTTCTTGCCTAATTTTGAAGAGAGCTAGTGGGACAGCTAACAGTATTGTAACCTGAGACTATCAAGAGCTATTTCCATTTTTAATTAGAATTTCCTGTGTTTTCTGCTCCATCTCCAACAAGTGGGATTGTAATAACTGCAAATTCTGCTTTGAGGCAATATTAGTTAATTCCCTGTACTCTTTCTGTAGAAGAGCAAACTCCTTAATTCTATGTCTTCCAGAGACCATTAGCCCATACCCTTTGTTTAGCATGCAAAAGCCTTGTATGTATCTTATAAGAAAGTCCCTAGTCTCATGCACTGGAGGAATTCATGTGTAGCTGCAAACATCTGAGGCAAAAATCCAGGTGCTTAGTGTAATATGGATATAGTCTCCAGATTTTATGAAAACGAGGGATTAAATTGGAAAATGGTACTCTTATAGCATCAGGATCCAATTATGTTCACAGGACTACTACATACATTGAAGCAAATCCATCAGATCTTCAACTATATAAACCCAATCAGCATGACTGAATGTCTTATCTCTAGTAGAGTAGTAAGTGAAATGGGGATGTGTTGGGCAGCTATAAAGCCCCATATCTAGTAACATCAAATCAGATGCCAAAGATTTCACAAATTTCAATAGAGAGGATATCTTGGACACCCTAGACGAAGATTTATCTCTCTCCCTGTAAGGCAATTGAAATCCCTCATTAAAGCCAGATGCTCTTTTATTTTATCTTGGATGTATGTTAAACTCCGTCTAGCATCTCATACATCTAAACTGTACTGTTGTGTGTGTGTATGTGTGTGTGTGTGTGTGTGTGTGTGTGTGTGTGTGTGTGTGTGTGTGTGTCTGTATGGGCCCTCCAGATGAAATTGCTGTATAATTGTCTGCAAGAGCACAGCCAAGCTCTGTGCTAGCTCTACATTTTTGTATGTTAGGTGTGAGCTGTGCATGGTAGAGGTGGCACTTTGTCATCATACCCAGGCATGAGAACTGGCTCTACTAGGAGTTGCACTGGCATGTCCATGCCCATGGTCAGATGAACTGCTGCTGCCTGAATGTGACTGATGTCTGCTGGATGACCTCTCCTTTTGAGAATGCCTAGGACCATAACCCGATGGACTGCCACATCTGGGTGTGGACACTGCAAACAATGATGGAGCACTGGAAGTCCTGCCACTATGGGAGCATGATCAGGCATGGTAACATCGGTTAACATCAGATGATGTGACTGACCTATGCCACATGGATGGTGTCCCTCCAAGCAGACATTCCATCACAGACACCGCCCCTACTCTATCATTCATCTTATCCATTGAATCAGCAACACTGTGGAGGTAGTCACACATGTCAGTTTGTGTCACAGTTACAACCCTAAGCATTTCTTCTGAGGACCTATTGGAACATGCCTGCACCTCCATGATGGCCGTAAACATACAAGTGGCAAGGAATGACACACCAGGATCAGGTGGATGATGGAAAGCAGGCCTCCTCCAAGCACCCCTAACAATCCTACTAAATGGCACCTTGCCCACGATTTTGCTATGGCCAGACTCAGCAGACACTGAATCCACAGTAACCATACTCCCCTGATCAAGTGTCTCACCCTCCACCTGTCCACTATCTGAGGGGGTCACTGGAATGGGTTGGCATAAACCTACTGGCTGTGTCTGATGGAATTACAGGACATGGAATGTCAACCTCAGTGCCAGATTCAACCTCTGCACCCCCCAATTTGCTCTGTTTGCCCACCATCATCATCAGAGTCTGCCGATACTCTGACATCAGGTGGTAGCAGTCCTACACTTTGACTGTGAGGATCACCTGTGATAATAAGCAACAAACACAAGAAAGACATTCATACCTACACTACTATAGTCCAATATATGTTAACAAACTAACAGTGATGATACTATTACAGACAGTACAGCAATGAACACAACAGTCCTGACACAAACATCACACATATAGATAACATAAATATTTCTTTGAACTGCTCATCAGTAGTGACATAACAATGTTTTGCTTACCATGTGCAGATGAGTGCACATTTTCCATGGTGGATGGTCCTGGGAGAAGTTATGCAAAAAGTAAGGACACCATCATTGTAGTTAACAATAACACAAGGGGTTAAAACTTTTGGTCCTTTAAATGTCTAGTAATGATACATTTAACAAAAACTTAAATGACACATCCAACCCAAGCCCTTGTGTAATCAAACAGAATGTGTTGTTAGCTGTATCAATCTACAACTACTCCCTCCAAAAAAAGATTTACGGTAAACAAAACTTGAGTATTGTTGTCAATATTTGAGTATACAAGAAATATTTAACAATTGAGATATGAAAGCCTAGCTGGAAGCTTCTCCTTGGATGTACTTGTCCTCCCTCAAACAGCAGCACCAACATCAATCACATGCTGTTGTGTACTTTCCACTGAGCTCTATGGATCAGTGACAGTGAACAAGAACTCTTCATTTGGTGTTAGTGGTGGATCTGTAGCATCCGCCCCCTGTAGCCATCCAGTCATGGGCTACTGCAGCTGCTCTCCTCCAGGGTGATGAAATCATGTCATTGGCCCTATGGTGCACCTGATCATATGTCCTGCTCTGGCCATCTACTGCATTCAAATCAGCCACTTTCTGCTGCCAAATATCCCCATGTCCCCTCTCAAGCAGAAAGGCACCATGTCACTTAAATGCATCCACAATTACTTCATTCTCAGGGTCACTGAAGGGGGGGTTGTGGGGATTGAGAGGGCTGGGTGCCATAATCCTAGGTGACATAAAACACAAAAGAAAGATAATACACATAAGCATCACATAAATATAAGTCCTCTTTAGATATAGCACATAAAAGTGTAGTCTTTCAATATTACCCACTGGAGAAACAAAAAAATAGTCAAGACATTCAAATATAAAAAAAAAAATATTTGGTTGTAACATATTACAGCAACACAAAAAACAAGGTTGGATCTAAACCAAGGGAAGTAACAATAGCAAAGCAAATGGCTGTGCAGACAATTTGTTTGTGTCAACACAGAAATGGAACTTGGCTCCCCCATTCCCAAAACAACAGGCAAATGACACATTTTGCTAACAAACAAACAGAAATAAAACATCAGTGACCTGCTAAAAGTGCTATCAAATAAACTGTCCCAAAAATATGTGTACACATTTACCACAGAGCATTCAATATTATGCAATTGTCAGTCACCTCTGTCTTTGGCCAGCACTCTTCTAGATGTGTCTATGGGCCATCCTAGAAGGCCAACACCACTGTGTCACTGACAATACAGAACATTTACATTTTGCTGAAATAACAATAGAAGAGTGCACAGATAAAACAGTTGTAACATTATCACATATGATGAAAGTTAATAAGGCTGTGCACCTGAGAAAGTAAAATGCCCTGCATGTGAGCATATCCAGTATATAACTAAAAAATGCAATAATACCTTATCAAGATCAGTCATTTTTTTATGTAGATAAATCCAGAGTAATAACAATCCCCTTCTGTGTTATCCACATAAACAAGTCTCCTTACCTTCAGGTTGCCATGTTATAAGGTTCCCTTTTTATAGTGCAGATTCAGGGCTGTGAGAACAGTGAAGATGCAAATGAGGAGTGAACGCATTAGAATTGCTGAATCCCAAGTTCTTGGCTCCGTGCAGCAGATATAAACATAGTGCAGGCACTCCCTCTGTGTTTGTTGCTAATGGATTGCAACTGTGAATGATTACTGATAGGGAAAAGGAATACACATCAGTAATTCAGACTCCCTTACCTCCAGTAGGAGGTTAGACTTACAAAGTGCAAAAGTAATTGCATAAAAGTTTGAAATGTAAGTAAGCAGCACACATTTCACAGTTTCTTTTCAGTAACATCCAATATCCCCTCATTTGTTGACAACTGTATATTATTGCCATTTGATATCCTCATACATTTTAAGGACAGTGATACAAAATGCCTTACAGACTGCATGTCTCAGATTATTGGTCAGATAAGAGAAGAATAAACAACATACAAAAATAAGACATAGCTGCATTTCTGCAAGCAATATGTATCTGCATGTTTCTGCAACCATAAATGGTTGCGAGATCACTCATTGCACTACATCTGAAATTAATTTGTTAATACTCTGGATGATGTTACAGTTGCTTGTATATACAATGAGTTGTATTCCCTGCTGCAAGGCTGTTTCTGTGGCAAAAATGGTTAAGACACTTTTGCTGTGTTTTGAAGGTTCACTGGAGTGAGAGTTCAAATCCAGACCTAAGTAAAAATATTTCTTGTGTGCCAGCATAAATTTTGCAGTGTTGTTTATTTAATAGATTCATTTTCTTCATTTCCCCTAATTTTCATTTTTTTTTCAATTTTATTTATTTATTTATTTTATGGCTTGCATTTGCACCAAGCGTGGCTTAGCGCAAACAAAGGAAATGGAGAAACACAATAAATGCCATGTAAAGTACTTGTTGGATGACCAGTACATCAACAACACTTGTGAATCACTTGTATGTATAGCACATCTGCTAAACATGTTGAGCCACACAGCATATAGTATCTGTATAGCAGGGTTCATGTCCCACATTATCTTTTAAGGATGGCACCTAATAAACACTGATCACAAGGCTAAACAAGTTTAGCTTGGATTATCTTGTTTGCATGACACTTAGCAGTGTGCAAACCTGTACTACTGGCCTACACAGGAAGCAGACAGAACACTTGTAGACAGGACATAGACATTCTAAATATCAAAAAAGGATACATTGTTGCATTTTTTGCTTTCCTTCACATAACACTGCTTAGTGATGTTGCATGGCAGTTAGCAAGCTTCAACATCTGCAGTTCTAGAACACCTGCAGAGAGGAAACAGACAGTGAACAATTTTAAACTGGATACATTGTATCAAGTTTATTGGGCAGTGTGCAAACAAACTAAGTGCCATTGCACAGCAGTTAACACATAGAAGTTAATAATGAATAGAGAAATATCCAACTGTTACTTAACTATTCCTTTGTCAGCAGGTGTAAGAGTAGGGCTGTAATACAAATGCTCCTGGGTTTTAGTACAGGAAGTGCAACATATTTTTACTGTTGTGACAATTCAGTTTATAATAACGAACAGTAAAATATACAACTGTTATTTCAATATTCCTGTGGCAACAGATGTATGTGTAGGGCTGTCATACACATGGTCCTTGGGTTCCAACACAGGAAATGTCAGACATTTTTACTGTTGTTCCATTTCACATTGTATTAAATATCACTTATAACAATTTATACATAACTATAAATAATAACTATGCATAGCAGTACAGCTCAAATGAATTATATGTAAAAGGGATAAGACACCCTTACTATGTTTTTAGGGTTCAGATGTATGATTAAGGGCATACTGTCTACTAAGTTTCTGTATGTATTATTCTGCTATCTGCATTTGGATGGACTTCACACTTCAATAAGACACATACACAAATGAATGTATAAACAAAAAGGACTTTATCAGTTTGCACATATGCGTGGTTAACACCTCAATCCGTCATTTGTATTTATAAATAATTCATAACTTTGTCTGAGAAGCACTTCTTCTGTGGTGAAGATGAAAAATCCCTTCTGTGGAAGCAAATGTTTGTCCCTTATTCATAGGTTTGAATCCCACACTGTAAAAACCAATTTTGTCAGTGTATAAAGCCATACAAAATGTGTCTTCTCATGAAATTTATGTCTCCAGTGTGTGTCTGCAAAGTTAAATCACCTAACAATTACAACAGCACACATCCCTTAAACTGTCAAGTGTCAGATTAATCTTCCAGTTTTCAAAGCTGCTCTTCTCTCCGTTTGGCACTGTTTCTCTCTACTTAACAGCTCGCAAATGTTGTTGGCATAATTGCTTGGGTTTGCAAACTACCAGTAAACATAATACACAATAGAAAGGAAGTCATTATTTGCTATTGCAGTGTTTTCTGGTTAGCCATGCCTGATGTTAGAGGGGAAGGTGCCCAGTTTAGGGCACAGAGGTGGGGTGTTCAGGAGTCTAGAATCTTTATTGGGCTCCTGGTAAAACACCACAGCCAAAGGCTTTTACGGGGGAGACTATACTGGCTCCCAGTATAAGTCTAAGGCTAGGAATAGTCTAGCCAGAGCTGTAACCAGTATGTCTGGCATTCCACACACTGGAGAACAGTGTAGGCACAATTTTAATGACCAAAAGAAGCACAAGAGGGATACACAACTGGTGGCTGGATGAGTTCAGAACTAGCAACATCCCACAGTTGTGTAAGTACACTAATAAAGTGACTTTGTAATAGATAGAAGGTTAAATATAGGCAAGACTGGTATGCATAATACTCTTCTGTTCTCTTCTTTTCTTTTCACAGCTAATTCAGAAGACAGTGCAAATAGGCAGGCCCATGCTGATTGTCTAGACAAACTGAGGGAAGCAAGCGTTATGTTTGCACAAAAGAAGTATTATTGTAGTTTTTAAATTTGAAAAAAAAAAACAAACTTTCCATACAGTAGTAGCAAGGGCAGTACAGTGGTGCAGCAGTTAGTATTGTCACCTCACAGAAAGAGGTCCTCTGGTTCAATTCTTGGCTGGGGTGTCTTCTGGGCAGACTCTGCATTTCCTCCCTGTCTTTGCTTGGGTTTCCTCTGGCTGCTCCGGTTTCCTCCCACATTCCCAAGAGATGCTGCAGATGGATTGGACATTCTAAATTGATCCTAGGTGTGAGTGTGTGCCTGTTTGTGCCTTCTGAGGAAGGTTGGATACTAGGCTGGCAACATGACATAATAAAACACTACTGCCACTCTTTCTGCAGACCAATGATCTGCTGTGGTGACCCCTAACAAGAACAGCTGAAAGCAGAAGAGAAAGATACAGTAGTAGCAAAGTAACCATTTATGTCCTAACTGTAAAAGTAAATATGCATGTGTCAGTCTGTAGCACAAACTAGCTTCAGGAATCAAGTGTAAGACTCAGAGGTTGTGGATTTAAATAACCCAAGTAACAAATATAAAGTAATGCAATCCTTTAATAATATTGCATAAATTAAATTCTACACAAGTGGCATAAATGCTCTACTGTTAACTTTAATCTGTATAATTAGACCAAGGATATGTGCAATATCTGCACATTGCAAGGATTATTTTGAACAATCAGTAACAGATAAAATAGTATAACTGTGATAATGCATTGCATGGCACATATGATTGTACTAATTTTATCGCATTTGTTCTGTCACCCCAACTCTTATCTCTCTTTTTTTTTCCTATTATGTGTCATCAAAATATTTCTATGGCATCCATGTCTAACAAATTACTAAAGGCTTTACAGTACAGGGAGCTAAGCCATCCTCAGTGGCTCAGCCTGCCCCCATGCCACAGGCTCCAGCACCAACCCAATTTTGTAATACTGCCTCTGCCACCCTGCACTACCTGCACCCTCATGTAGCACCATCTTAGCAGCTGGTGCTGTGGTACCCTCCGGTAGTACTTTTGCAGGTGGGAATTTTATCACCCACCAGGAGATGTCAGGGTTGGTGCAAAGGGCCGTGCATAGCACCATTGGTGCACACCAACACCATATGAGAGAGGCTGCTCTCCATTATTGTCCTTAGGATGAGGAGACATCAAGCAGTTCACCAGCCAGTAGATAAGGGGACAGTGATGACAGTCCTGTGGGTGAGGACTAGATTCTCACTGTCCCCATGTTTGATGGGCATGGGCTTGTGTTGACCCATCCCTCACCCCAGTCATGGTGCCCTCCCAAACATTTGTGTCCCTCATCATCCCTGTGTCTTGTTTTGTTTGTCCTGTTTGTTTGCATCTGATTCCTCACTAACCTAACCTACCTAACCCAGACATACCAATGTCCCTTACCCAACATTCCTCTCTTACTGAAGTAAAAAAAATGGTACCTGTCCCACAAAAAAAAATGTCCGATACATAGCTCTCATCTTTGCACATGTGTCTTCTTGACACACTTAATTTTGTCCAATTGGTTATACAATATGAGTGTGTGTTGTTGTCATCCCTGTTTATGGAGGTGACAGTCCAAATTCAGCTAATAGTCTGTATATATTTTCATATTACACTTCTGAAGAAATGGATAGTTATGGTTCTTTCCTACCTCCCTTTTACATACTATAATATTGCTTTCCCTTTGTTCTTCCTCCTGCTTGGCTCCCATTTCACCACTTTCCTATCTACCCCATTTCAACACTTATAATCTGGTCAAAAAATAGAATCACACAACAGATATAAGTAACCAAAGAAGCAATGAAGCCCTTCACTTCTTGGCCTCTATATTTGCATAGAATGTGGCACTGAGCACCATTGCCAACCAATTGTGAATGGCTCTTTCTTGATGTGGCTACCTCCAGCCAATACCTCTTAAACTCATTACACTAAGGTAACACACACTAACACACAGTGACTGTAGTATAAATAATTATTTCTTTGAATCAGCACTATTTTTTAAAACTACTACATACATCTGGATTCAAACCCTATATCATCTAAGTTCCAAAAGAAATGTGTCAGTGCATTTACACCTGCTGCCACAAAGTAAGTTAAGCACAGGTGTGTTTCATACACTAAATACTGAGAATTCTCTTAAGGTTAGCAATGAGGCTTGCATTTGTGTACAACTTAACTATGCACAAACAGGGAAAGCAGTAGAAATTAGTATCTTGCACGCACAAATACTTTGCCATTGATCTCACAAATACTCTGCTCAGTGGTGTGGTTTGCAAAGTGGACAATAGTATGTATTACTTTTGTTTATTGTCCAACTAGGCTTCATGCCATGAAACTACACATGAAACAGAACAAACTGAAGGCACTGTCTAAGAAAACAACACATATTTACAATGCAGGCATCTGTTACCTCCCCCATGCACTGCAACCCTGGTCTCTCAGTACTTGTTCAAAAATATATTAACTACACTACATGAATAAATAACAAATGTTGTCTTATATACCATGCACATTTTTAGAATGACAATGCATGCTCAGATTTTCCAGTACTTGTAGTAATGTGGACACCTGTTTGCATGTAGTTTGTAAAGTTGTCTCTTAAAGTATGCCTGCACATTGGAAACACAACCATCAAATACTGCACATTGCACATTCACCATTCTGGTGACATGCAGAACTTTAATATCTTGACTGCTGGACATGGCTACACATCCATTTCATGCAGTCTTCCCAACATATTCTCGACAACATTCACTGCTAATTTCATCCACTATATGTTGTCCTGCAGCCTTGTAAAAGTAAGACTTGTGTTGTAGTGCTTGTGTAAAGTACTGAGTCGGTGTAGTTAGATAGGTAGGGGTTCAGTTCTCACTGCAGCCAAGTAGATTGTGTGTGTCTGTCTAGCCAAAAGATCGTAATTGTGTATGCTATGGTCACCACTACAATCCCAAGGAGTACCAATATTTTCTCAGTTGGACATGGCTAGCTATCCATTTCATGCAGGCCTCCCAACACCTCTCCAACATCCATAGTTGCAAATGCCTACACATCCATTTCATACAGGCCTTTAAACATCTTCTCTCTAAAATCTACTAATAATGTCATCCACTATAAATTGTCCTGCAGCTTTGTAAAAGTCAGACTTGTGTCCTGGCACTTGCATAAAATACTAAGTTCTCTAGTCTGTGCACTTAGTTATTGGTTCTAATCTCACTGCAGTCAACTGGGAGGTGTGTGTTCATCTGTCTAGTCAGATTAGCATAAGTGTGTATCCTGCAGTTACCAATCCAGTGTCATGGATTGCCAATATTTTGACAGTTGTCATGCAGACCTCCCAACATCGTCTCTCAGACTTTAACTGCTGATGTCACACACTACAAGTTGTCCTGCAGTCTTCTAAAGGTCAGACTTGTGTCATGGCACTTGTAAAATACTGAGTTCTCTAGTTGGTGTAATTACATAGGTAAGGGTTCTGTTCTCACTGCAGCCAACTGGTGTGTGTGTGTGTGTGTGTGTATGTGTGTGTGTGTGTGTGCGTGTGTGTGTGTGTGTGTGTGTGTGTGTGTGTGCCATTGTGTACTTGCTTGACATTAGAAAGAACATTTATTACCATCTTCCTCTTACCAGACTCTGCTCATGTCTACACTTATATGTGATTTGCAGATTGCAGTCTTTCCATCTGGGCAGTGTCAGAAACTGGCCTGTAGCCCAGACACAAGTCACCTGATCCTATATGCTGCTGCAGGTGTCTGGTGAGGTACATGCAAAAGGAGCATTGTACTTTATTAGTGTTCTGATGAGGGTTGAGTAGAGTGCAGTTATAACATCCTCAGATCTAGATATGATGGCCTAACTTATAAGGACCATGATGTAGCCTTTACATACCACTGTAAAAAATTGGTTGTCAAAGTTCAGATTGCTACCTAGCTGTGTTCACAGGTCTTGCACCACTGGATTTGAGTATGGGGATATGTTGTAAGTGCTGTGATTAGCAGGGAATTCCATTTTGCAGAAGGCAAACATAATGACACATTTTGTATTTATTTGTAAACCATGTGGCTTTGCCACTAATCATTTGCCAGTGGTAGCCCCTCCTGCAATATGCTAATGCCATTGGTGGACTCAAAGATTGCACCCAATATGCAATAATCAGCAAAGATGGTAAGCCAAAGGCTCTATACTTTAGCTTGGACTGCCGTGAAATAGATTCCAATCAATAAAGGGAAGAGCACAGATCCTTTTGGTATGCCACTGGTGACAACTCTAATGGTAGAGGTTGATTCACCAACTTTCACAGTATGCGTTCTGTTGGTGAGGCAGTTGGCTAACCATCTAGTAATGTAAGGGTTAATCCCAAGCTGGGAGAGTTTTTCAATGATACCTTTGTGGTGGATTGCATCAAAACCTTAGGCCAGATCAAGATAGGCAGTATGCACTGTCTTACCTTCATCCAGACCTATCACACAGAATCAGTGGGCTGTGACAACATCACAGATCACCTATAGTGTGACTCAGAACATGCACATACCTGACATGGTTGGCTCCACACTGCAACACACCCTCCAGATGGAATATGTTTCCATAAAAGGGTGTACATCAACATGCATCCATCTGACTGGTGGGGGCAGCATCTCATGCAGGCATGTATAGACTCATCCAGACTCTTCTCATCTGTGAGGTAGACCAACATGTAATCATGGACCTTTCTAAATGGACACTGGTAAAATGTGTGCAAAAGACATGTGTGGGTTGTTAATGCTACATCCATGTATGTTACATCTGTTAGATGTCCTCAAGAAGGTAATGGAGGACATGCATGATGTTAACAATCTCATCTTGTGAAACTCATCAAGGCCAAGGCATTTGACACAAATCCACACTGAAGTATTAACTAAAAAATGTCACAAGTGGCCATAAACACCTATATCATCAAGTGGTTAGAACATCGGATCACAAATGTGGCATTTAAATATGTTGAGATGTGTGAAGTGACCTATATCGCAAATCCAGAGATCAGGTCCATACATCAGGACTGTCTCCTAGGCCATTTCCTGTCCATTATTTAAGTCTCAGATGTCAATAATGATATACACATCCTGTGTCCAAACAGCTCTCTGGAGAACTGCAGATTGTGGCTGATCATTAACTCCACCTGTTATATTAATATAATATAGACAGTATCAACACACACAATAGATTGCTGCCACAGCCATGACAACATATGAGATAAAATGAAAATATGAGGGGATTTGTTACATTATGAAAACAAATACACAACCCAGTGATAATGTAGACATCGCACCCCTATGAGTAGACTAACTAGTATGTGACCTGTATGCTGAAGTAGATGGTATGTGGAAGATCCACCGACATGTGCCACAGTGGAGACTACTCACTTGTATGTAACACAATTCCTGAATATGTGCAGGACTTCCACATCAAAGGTCATAATACCACTATAGCTCACAGTCTTTATCACACCAACAACTCAGTACAATGCATCCATCTTTGGTACCTCCCTACACATCTTCCAATGATGTGCAACTGAAGTGTACCAACTTTGCCAAAATGAGGTCCCACACAGCCTATTGGCCATACCTAGGTATTCATTTTGTTGCATAAACATGACTGTCTGATGGTGTGGAACCCCCATCAAGGTCTTATTCTAGATGCATGTATAATAGTTGTTCCAGTGATGCACACAGTATATACATAGCTGTGTTATTTGCAATGTTATGGCATGCTGTTATAACTAACTAAATGGTTTGTTCATTAGTAACCTATACACATTGAAATACCTCAACACCAGAGCTTGACTGGGTACTGGTTCATGGCGATCTGCCTACCGTACCTCATCCAGCCATGGCACTGGGTCACAGCATGTCTGGGACCCAAGCCGGTGGTGCCCCCCTCTGCTGGCCCTGCACCAGCTATGGATGGAACCACCTCAGTGAATGGGGTCCACCCCCCAGGAGTGGGGGTGGACGGGGTTGTCACCCAGGATCAGCTACCAGTGATGGTGCATAAGAGAGCTCATCATGGGTATGGGCAATATCTGCAATGGAGTAAAGGCAGACTCACCAACTTGGAGGGGCCTGGTGGCCCTGGTGCCCAGCGTCTAGCACAGCTCCCTTCAGGGCAGTGAAGGATCAGTGTTGACTGCCCATGGGTGTGGAGGTCAGCCACACTGCTGCTGTCTGGGGGCACATGGACCTCTGATTCCACAATACTCTCCCCATCTAAGGTGTTTACCCCCCTCATGTGTCGCACACTGCCCCTGTATGCTGTCTTGTCTGTCTGTGGATATAACATTTCCAAGCCAACTTACCTCCCCACACATCCTTATAGCCCTTCCTCAACATTCCACTCTCTCCTTAAAAAAAGTGCACCTGTCCCACAAAACAATATTGCCTCATACATAGCTCTCCATTTTGTACAGACACACACATGTCCACTGAACATAACTAATCATTACATTAATTAATCAGCATATTTATGTTGCCCTCAGCTCTCTCTCTGGGGTGTGAAGCTCCAAATTCCAAATTCTTGTAAAACCTGCACAGCTGTTGCTGTAGAAGAAATGCTGTTATGGTCCTTTCCTACACCCATCCTGCACTTCCCTACCTGCCTTTCAGTATATTATTTCCCCATGCTTGCCCCCATTTCAACACTTTTCTATCACCCCTTTTTTTTCTTTTCTTTTTTCTTTTTAGTGCGGGTTTAAGCAGAGCATGCCATGCAAACCCATGCAAACTCACTTAAAAGTGTCTAAAAGTGCCTTAATCCTCTTATGCGCTTCTGACAGTGTTAGGCACATCTGGAAAATAATCACCCCTGTCACATCTCAAACTTGGGCCCCTGTCAACTGCAGTACAGTGCTTTAGCCCACTAAGCCACTCAGTTCTAAATTATGACAGGCGTTTCCACCGATATATCCTGATTGCCACTGACACACTGCAAGTACATATAATGGGGAAAATGACAGTGTACTTAGAACATTTAGGCAGACACTGCACCAGTACATAGCCAAATAAATAGTAATGGATGTATGTGAGGCCAGGGATAGAAAGTATAGCTGTCAACTGTACAGACTGTTGCAGAATTTCCACAGTTGTGCCCCCTAGTTTTGGCATGGTTTCACAAAAACATATCTGTCTGCTAAAGCACTGGTAAGTCATTAAAGACTGAGGTTAGAAAATCATGACAGACATTTGAGTGTCACACCTCATACCCATCAGAAAACACATGCTAATGCAATTATTGTGTCACAGACTGTATGCATGGACATATATCTTTCAAATACACCAACCACAGCTGTGAGTCAGTAGCTCAGTCTGTTAAATGCCATGCATGCAGTACATTTTGCCACTCACAGTCCTGGGTTTGACTCCATTGTGCTGCACTTCAGTTACATTGTTGTGAATATAGCAAATAATGACGGAGTCATGCAATTTTAACCAAAACAGGTTGCTGCTACTGAATTAACTGATACACATCTTAGCAAGGCAAAGGCCTTTAGGTAGGGATGCACTGCACATATTCGTATAGTCTACCTATATGTCGCCTGCTACTCTCTCATCGGCACTGTTACATAACAGCTGTACATTAAGCACATGCCTTGACTGGACTGTTATGGGTATCCTCAGCCTGTCTCTGCTGTGATGACAGAGCTGACAATGCTCCCTCAGTAACACATACAGCTTGCTGTCCTCCAATGTGTACACACTTCCCACTATGAGTCCTAGGCAAAAAGCAGCAGCTGTAGGCTGCACCATATTCAGCTGTATGTTATGCTACCTGCTACAGACCTACCATACCTCACAACCCCCTAGAACAAGGGATCCACACAACACTGATACATAAAGGGGTGGGGGCAAAGGTCAAATGACAGGGACCTGTGTCACAGTCTGCCCCTGCAAACATACAGAGCTGCTAGACCAGCAGTAACTGCAGCAGCATGCATATTATAATGGGTATAATTTCTTACACCCACATGTCTCTTCCCCCTTACTGACCTCAACCCACAATGTATAACACTGAACTGCCAGATAATCATAAAGCCATTTGACAATGGCCAAACATAGCAAGGAAAACCGTGGACATACCTCATAAACCTCAGCAGTGGATATTATTAGTATCTACCCTGTGCAATGCTGTAGACTCCACACCTCATCAATGTCCATCTCACAGACAAAGAAAGGAGCTAAGGCCTACATGAAGGCCTTAAATATTGCACTGTTGTGCCATGTCATTGGCTAATGAAAGTGTAACCCAACTGTTCTGTATGCAATTAACAAGACTAATCCATGGATTGGTGCACAGGCAAATACCTTTTTAATGAGGATTAACTAGAAAAGGCAAGCAAGTGCCTTTTGGAACTAGGTATATAACTTCCTATAACAAGACAGACTGCAATTTACCAAGCATTGTTCTTCAAGTTGTCTTCACAAATGGATTACATTATTCTGCTAGGTATGTAATACATGTCCACATGTAATGGGATGCAGATAGGAGGATGTAGTTATGGTGAATAGGGATTACAACAGTAGGCCCGTTGTACATTTCTGGGAATCCCATGTAGTTGATATTTTGCTGTCCAACAGCTACAGGCATGCCTCTCAACTGTGCCTGCTGTGAAATACATTACTGCTGTGACCCTTTCTCTCCCTCCAACAATGACTGGCTGCTGTACGAGTTCAACTAGAATATGTATTAGACATATTGACAGTAAGTAAGGGTTGACAAAGCTGTCATATCACATGGTGTACTGTAATTCAGCACCTCTCAGTCTGTGAATGTCACCCAGGAATAGTTAAGATTGTGAAGGTGTCCATGGATGGACCTGATGTACTCTGGCTAGGTCACAGTTTAGTCAACATTTGTATGTCATTACTTGAGACCTATGGCTAACATACCTGGCAACCCCCTAGAGCAGGAAGTCAGGTCATAGCCATTATTACTGGGGGTACAAGTTAAACATCAGTAACAGAGTGTACATATTGGTCATACAAAGTCAGAGTATGAATAGAGTAACCCATATTACTGTAGCATAACTGTTTTCTGAGGGTTTTCACATGTGGCAGCCAGATTCTCCATATTCTGAGAACAACCATCAATTATTGACCAACCACTTGCCAGACATCCACAGGTTTGTCCCAAAAGGACCACATATATCAGGCACTTGTACACATTTGGCAAACATCTGTGTACTGGAGATGGGAGGATAGACAACAGTATTTTTGCATTGCTGTATGTCACTGTGGCACAGTGATGTTGCTGTACTGTCCCCATATACTTGTAATATCACACACCTATGTATCTGACAGTGGCCGTATGAAATTGTAGTGAGACTTGCCTACAGGGGACACACCACAGTAGATGGCATTCATGGGAGTGGAGACATACAGCACACTCCGTCATGGCACACAGGGACACAACTAGTATTGCCACTATATTGGTGATAGACACATACATAGTATGTTGATAGGCTGCAGGGTATGGTGTGGGAGGTGGCAGTGGATAGTGCAGGGCAATTTTGATGTGCAGGGTCTGTATATAGTTAATATCAATGTATCTGGTCCTGTAATGTGTTCCCCTCTTGTTGTCTTTTAGAAAGGATATATCGAAGGAGGCACCCATCATTTTAAGAGGCTGAAGATAATATCATCCTGGATGGCATCAGACTGCATTACATTCTGCTGTCCAGGACTCACCACAATAGTGACCAACGTGCAGCACTGTGGGTTGACCTTATCACAGGAGTCAGCCATGTAAGGGTACAGGACAGAACCTACAAGTAGATCCAATACTGGTCCACAGATATGGTCAATGCTGCAAGGCAAAGGGCTGCCACTGTAGCCAGGGAACATGCTGCCACCGGTGGAGGGCCTGCAGCAGAACAACCACTCTTAGCCACAGAGAAATTCCTGGCAAACCTGGGAACAAACACCAGTTCCCAAGTATCCAACACCCCATACATCATGGAAATGGGTGCCACAGCATCCACAGCAAAGGAGAGTCCAGGTATGTGTCCTGTATTCATCAGTGTAATACTGTATCAGTCATTGTGGCAGCCTCTGCATGCCAATACATGGGTGTCAGGTCTATCTGCATTTGGGGGTGTGGTTTGCTTTTAAAGTACAGTTGTGCATACACACTTAGCATATTAGCAATGTAGAGAGTATCACATTAGCTACTGTACATGCTGATATATGCACACATTACCCTGTAAAAGTACCACATTTGCTATTGCTGGCAATCCAGCTCCCTCACATTTCCATTGGTACATCAGGGGTGGCCATTGTTCAAGGTTCTGTACCTGGTAAGTGTGTTACTTTTGTAGTATGGATCATATACACCCTAAGAATGTTAACAGCTGATATTTTGCCCTAGGCACACCTGTTATGCTTAGCCAGATTACAATACTTGTATATTCAATTTCAGAGGGGTTAACTGACATACATTGAATGGGTAATCACAGTTATGTATTTGCAGGAGCAGTAACATATTTGCACTTAATCTTGAGAAGGTCTATGCTGTCTACTATACAGGAGGCAATCACTCACATATGCCTGTTCACACACAATATGTAGATGGTACATACCTGAGGCAGTAATACTAGAACTGGCATAGTATGCTCAAGAAGGGTGCACTGTGTTTTAGGTGTAGGTCTATCATATAGACTGACATATTACTTATCACACAGGTGTATAGTACTGTCAACATTAACCGGATGTAGCTGCAGTGCATGTTATAAAGGGCCGGTCTTGTCTGTGTATCTTGTGATCTGCTTGTGTGTTGTGCATGCGATCAGAAATAAGATGTGGCATGTGTAATGCAGTTGTGGCTCCTCACCTGTAGGTGTCTGTGTGTGGATTACCATACGTAATAGTGCAGGTAGTAATGTATTTATTTTTTCTTCTTCCTCACAGGTAAACGTGGGGGTAGGAGTACATTCCCCTCACATCCTGATGTCATTGTCTCATCAGATTCCGATGATGATGCTGGCTATAGTGAGGCATAGATGGGGTTGTTGGGGGCTGAATCTGTCCCATGGGTTGACATCCCACTTCTTCCCCTAGTGCCCACGCACACAGTCAGTATGCCCGCCCATACCCAGTCCCCTGTGGCCATATCGAAGACAGTGTGGCAACATCAAACAGGAGAGTATGGCAACTATGGCATCCGTGAGTGTAGACACTAGCCATAGCCAGAGAGCTGGTGAGTTCCCACACACTCAGATTGGCAGGGGTGCTTGAAGGAGGACTGCCAGCCATCCATTACCTGTTACAGGTGTCACATCATGGGTCACACAAAGCATGTTTCAGTCCATCATGGTGGCACAGGCATGTTACAAACACAACACCAGATGGATGCTGAGGATCATGGATGCAGTACAGACTGACATCCGTGACTCCCTCCACCCCATTGTTGACATCATGGATCGTTTCACTGATGTAATGCACAGATGGTGGGGTGAGGCATTGTCAGTCCTTGAGGGGATGTTGTCTGTGCTGGAACATCTGGTTGGAGTAGGGCATCGGACACATGGATGTAGGTCAGCAACACCATCTGCTAAGAGTCCACGTGACCATGCACATTCACGCTCCCATAGTGGCAGTCCTCCAGCACTACAGAAGGGAGTGTGCTGTCTATACCATGATGTGGCAAGACATGGGCACATGGTCCTGGGTGGTGCCGTGTGAGACGCGAGCCCAGCAGACACCAGTCGCCATCAGCAACTAGCACTGCATCTGATCCAGGGCATGGTGGTGCCAGTGCCACTCCTGGCAGAACCAGTTTCCATGTATGTGGCCAGAGATGGTGAACTGTCCAGTCTGCCATGTATGGTCCACAGCTGTCCAACATACCCAAGTGTAGAGCTAGCACTTGACATGACTGTGTACATGCACACACTTGAAAATTACTGTCACATGCACGTCACTAACAGACACACATGGCACCTCTCCATGGCCCAGCTAAGCAGCACCTCTTCCTGACTCATACACATTCTGTCAACTCTTTGGCACAGCCTAGGACTATGGCACCCCCACACCACACCCTGTGCATGTGATTGTGCCACATCCCTGCTTTCCATACCACCAATGCAGGGACATGCAAAGGTGTCTGATGCACAAGGTGACTGTATTACATTACATGTGTTTTTTTAGTGCAGTAGTGTTATGGCATGACAGATGGTGTAAGCTGGCATGTGTCATGAGTGCACATCAAAATGTGTGTACCTTTGTTGCATGATGTTAGACTGGCAGTAGTATTGCAGAATGACAGGTATCTCACAGAAATGTGTATGTTTTTGTTCCAGGGGTCTGAGTGGCTAAGCTATGGAAACTTGGCAGTAATACAGCAGCACAGGACAACATGGTGGCACAGCAGAAATATGGCATCAACAAGGTACAACTGTATATGTACATCATTACCTAGGTGCATATGTGTAGAACAGTGTGTCAGGAACAATGGGGGCATTTAGCGTAATCTTGCATGCATACCCTGTAACAAGGCCTGCTATCCTTGATACATGTCACCTGGCTGTTCTGTACATAGAAATGTATATGGTGGCAGTTAGCATGCATATATGTAGATGTGGGCTATTTAGGGCCACCAGCTAGTGACAGGGCAGTAAAATGCATGAGAATTGCACACCCATATAGCTATATGTGTACTGCTGCATGGAAATATATTTGTGTACTAACATACGCAGAGTTG